>NC_084702.1:19571853-19871853 GCF_028389875.1 Rhea pennata
CTCAATGCAGGAATTCCTACCATAGCCTTAACTGATACCAGCCTTGCTGAGGTAACCTAGGACTCTCTCCATTAAGCACCTCTGTCAGTAGCATACATACACCCCTGAGATACACTCTCCTGGTCATACCCTCCAACTTCCTCAGAAGTTTCTACCTAAATGCTTCTCTGGAAGTTACTGTGATGGAACTCAGAAAACTTACTAGTTTTCCTTTTAGTATGTTTTTCAGATGGTTATTTGCAGTTGTCTGTCAACGTAGTGGTATACAACAAGTGTTGAAATATTTCTTGATGGCTGTCTAGTGAAGACTAGGACTAATCTGTGAAAGTAAGTAACCCTGCCACCCTGAAGGTCTGATTTACAGCTTTTCCCAGTGTGAGGGCTGCATTCAGCCAGCTGTGGAGAGCAAGACAGCTGCAGTCCCTGCTACCATGATTGCCACCACACCTGTGCCTACAGCACGCATGGCCACAGTAGACACATCTTGTGTGGGTCTGGTTAAGTCTGACCTTACTGAGCAACTCAAAGGATGAATGATGTCAACAGTTACAAACACATGTGTCAGCTAACTTTGACAAAGAAAAATCTTGGGGTCAAAGAGATTCCCTGCAATTAACATTGCAACCTGCCTCCACTCATGTGAAAGAAAATGATTCTTTTAGCAGCAATAAGAAGATGCTCTTGAATTTTGTAACAGATAGTGAAGGCCACTGTAACTGCTTGATTTATGACAAACATTCCCAAATAAGACACAAAGATTGCTTAAAATCATCCTACCATTTTTTTAAACTCATGCTTATCTAGCAAAATTAATGAAGAAAAGGTTTTCCCTCAGATATCCAGAAATGGCTCCTTACCAGGCCAACATTTAATACAGAAACTCAGGGAGATTTTAAACCTGCATATCTAAAATCAAGGAAGCCCCTCTGTTGACCGAAAAAGTAGGACCTGCATCCATTTTGCACCAAATTCTGCCTTTACACATGTAGGTTAAGCTGACAACAGACAAAGTCTCATAAATATATAAAAGCTTCCATGGAGCTAATTGATGTTCTAGGACTGTTAACTTCTGTTTTCTGTTAAATTATGCCAAAGTGTTTCCTTTTTATAAAGCTGAATGCAGGCTGCAAGTTGAGCTGCAATTTCCTCACTCATGCTACTTCCTCTTCTAGATTCAGTTCAGAAATAACAGCAAAGAAAAGGCAGGAGCAGGAAAGTGATACCAGGAAGCACTGAAGTACTCTGGGAGAGAGCCAGAGAGTTATTTTGTGCCTTAGCACTTACTTTTTTACCGTCCAATCTGTCTTACGTCTGCATTAATACCCTATCATTTCCCCCTTAGCTCAGCACTAGCTACATGGCAACATTGTCGATAATGTCCCAGAGCTTAAGTGCTCTAATAATTTACAGCTCCAACCCCAAGGGTTAGTAATGAGCTCTCCTCAGTGGTTTCTCAATTATTTGTGGCTCTTTTTTATGAGCCTGAATATTAGCAGCATGAATTTCTTAGATACAGCAGTTTGCACTCTGGATGGAGTTATGTCACCAAATTTTAGCTGCATCAAATAAAACTAGTTTACTGGTTATATTTTAGTCACTGGGATCCTAAGTCTTCCTAGTCTCAGATAAACTGGATGAATCCATCACTGGCCATATTGATTAATGTCAACGATTATCTCAAAACAACACCAATGAGACTTCTGAATGTATTTTGTCATCCTGGTTCAGATGCAGATTTGCAACCCCTCTGCAGATCAACATTGAGATCTACGTTGTCCAACCTCTTTTGGAAATTGCGCTCCGTCAGAAGATCTATTTCTTCTCCTTATGCACCTGTCCTTAGAGTAACCTATGAAAGCATAAGTAAGACTCAACTTCCACTTTTTCAGCAGTTTAAGAAAAAGAAAAAAAAAAAGAAAAAAAGAAAAAGCCTAAACTTATGGGCTGAGAATTCTTCTCAATGAACATAAGGTTAGAGAAGAACAAATTTTGCACCATTTTTGGTCCCATTTCCATAATAACTGTGATTGTTTGGTGTCAGGCAATAAAATAAAGTGGCAAAGGGCCAAAAAAGACAGAGGTTTAATACAGTATTCCTAATGTAAGTCAGAACAGGTCCAGTTGATTTACTAAGTTATATTTACAGACAGAGAACAGACACTGAGGTGAATATACTCTTTTTCTGACAGTATGTTGAAAAGCTAGATTAAAGTAATTTTTTAATGCATTCAACAAGAGGTAGTGGAAAAGTTTATGAAACTATTTCTATTTTTACAAGATCTTATTGAAAAGCACTTGTGAAAATTGGCAACTAAAACAATTTTAGCCTTAACAAACACATTTTGCAAGAAAATATAAAGCAGCAAAGTAAAAGTATGCTCTGAGAAGATTTTAGCTAAAGATAGGAAGAAAGTATCCACCAGTAAACCCTTACATACAGACTTAGGAATAAAAGAAGTGAAGCAATAATCACAAATTGTAGGCAGTTGCTAGCTGCATTATATGCACAGAAAATGCCTTTCAGCTGGTTCAACAGAAGGAACAATGTTTTGTTTGTTTGGACTTACGCTTGCAAAATGTTGATTGGCAAATATCCTTCCAGTGAAGTTTCACTGCCAAAACTCCCCATGTTCTGGAAAGCTTCAATATTTTAAGCTAGGGTCTTCTAACATCAAAATAAACTGAAAGTAATCTAAAAGAAAAAAAATACTTATAGATCGAGCCTGCATGTGTTAGTTTACATAAAAGTGCTTGATGAATGGTATTTGAAGTTACTATCTGTGTGAACTACTTTCTTTCAATACAATTTTGATCGTTTTCTCAGTTTAAAATTACATTACTGAAATTAGATCATTTTAATACTGTCTACCATGCTCCAGGTGACCCTGCTAAGCGGGAAGGCTGGACTAGATGATCTCCAGAGGTCCCTTCCAACCTTACTGATTCTATGATTCTATGATTCTGTGATTATTGAAAACAGTATTATTAGCTTGGCAAACTGTGGTGCTTCTGTGTTTGGAAAAAACAGATGCTGGAAATCAAAACTGAAGAAGTGATTTGCTTTACCTGGCACATTTGAAGGACTGTGATGCAGAGAAGTGATTTCCTTAGCAGTATGTGTTGGTCTCCACTTAACTGAAAGGATAATCTGAGTACCAAAAAAAATCTAATTTCATTAGCTCACTACTTTCATGTCTGTGGTTTAGTTCTGCTGCAAAGTACAGTGCCTTTATTTGGGCAGGTCTTTCTGGTCAAATATAAGTGCGATGATCCAACACACTGCCTACCACGAGTTCATGGCTGCTTCTAAAAACCCATAGTCCAGAAATGCTGGAAAGCCATAATCATGATGGAAGGACTGCTGTAGATGTTTTCAGAAGTTCCTTGTGCACTGAGATCTCTAGCCAAGAGCATTAGCCTTGAACACAGAAGAAAAATGTTAACAGAACTAGAATACCACACACTGAAGTTTCCCAATACTCTCATTTATTTAGGAACACATGCTTTTAGTAAATTATTCCTTGGTATTGCTGTTGAGTTCTTTTGCTGTTGGAACTGCTTTAGAAGTCAGATGCTAACTATGAGATCAGCAGACAGGAACTCTTGCAACAAAGACAACCCTCTTAGGTGACTTTTCCTTTTCACACTGCAGCTTATATAGCACAGACCAGCTATTTGAAAACAAAACCCACAGCTGACACCAGAGGCCAGCTCTAAGAGCTGACTTTTCAAATAAAAATTAATTTTATGATAACCAAGCCAATTTGCAATCACTCTGAAATAGCTCTTTTTTTTTCCTGCTAACTAGTTTGTAAGCAGTCCTTTGGCACAACTGGTTCATGATCTGTTGTCACTTGTTTGTGCTGTTCTTTAGATTTTGATTAAGATTTACTTCAAAAAGTAAGCCTGCATAATAGAGGAAAAATATAAAAAGACTTGTGGAAGAAGTCCCACCCACTAAACATTTTCCTGCATTAGACATAATTGCTATTAACTGATGTTTGGAATAATTTCAATAATTTATGAGTTATTATCTAGAATACTGTCTGGATTGTCTTTCAGGATAATCTGATAATGTTACTTTCATCTCCCTGGTTTTGTGCATAGAAGAACTGTGAAGCTGACAGCTGAAGGGGAGCACTGGGGAGATGCTAATGCACATCCTGATGCTTCTGTCAGACTGACATTCCAGTAACTCTTTAATCTTCACTGTCTTAACCCCAAAAATGTCTTTAGGAATAAAAGTCTGAAAATTCTGGATGTGTGATCTTACAAATATTCAGGGAAAATGATTGACAGGCCTCTCAACAAACAGCTTCTCCATAACTCTTATTTTATCCTGGTGACTGAGTTTGAAGACGAGTTTTAGCAACAGAATTATCAACCGCCAGAGGGGAAATGGTCAAGCTCTGTTTCACAGAGGTACATCACTTGAGAGCTAGATCACTTCTCAAGTCAGTTTGTTAAAGGAGTTCACCAGCACCTACTTGACTGAGATCAGTATAAAAGCTATAAAATTAACTAGAGGATAGTTTTTCATAGTTCTTCCACCTTCAAATTAAAATTTCTTTAAGTCTTCAAAGTGACTGAATGCCTCTCCAGCCAAATTTATATTAAATCTTAATTACATCTCTCTTTTCAAGGCTCTGAATCTAGAGACCTTGACAGCCAGTAAGGTACATTTACATACCTTAAACAAGATTAAATTTTCAGAAGACAGGAGGCTTTGATGTTCTGACCTAACACTGTGTAAAACAGCTATTCATTGCAGAGTATATATTTTCATTCAACTTAAAAAGATTCATTACCTGTATATTTTCTGGCCATGTGGCTACGCTGTCTCACCTTATACTTGAGATATGGCTATAGTAGTAACATGAATGGTGCCTCATTCACAAGATATAATTATGAGTTGAAGGAGTGACCTAGGGGTAAAGCTTGTGTTGGTCATTCAAAGCAGTATCACTGTTAACATAGTAGGCCGACTCTGGCAAGTCTTAAGTTGAAACTATCCATGTCTTGTGTGGATGTATAACTTATTTCTATGTATGATTCAACCTGTCATCTAGAATAAAAGAAAATTCCTGGATTTACAGAGATTTTTTTATTTTTTTTAAAAAAGCATTAATTTTCTGTATTTTAGCATTTAAAAAGCATTCATATTCAGCATTAATTTGCTGAATCCAAAGGAACATTCAATCTGAAAAAGCCTGAGCTCAGCTGAGTTTGCAGAAATAAGAGTATATTCATGAGTAGTTGAATAATGAGGCCAAAGAAGCCACTTCCATCACCAAGTCCAAAGAGGAGTGTGTTTTAGGCTTTAGATCTTGTACACATTTGGATTTTCCTTTTAGAAAACATGTATCACATTTTTTTAATGAAGAGGGAAGCTGCAGTGAGATACCTGCTCAGAAGGCTAACGGTCAGTGGTACTAAAGCACTGGGACGGCTGGTTCTGCCTTTATCCCCACACATGTAAACAGGGCTGACCCACACCATTACTGATATCATCATAACATCAACAAAGCCTCTACCCTGGGATAGAATTAGGGCTCTAAGACTTTTCTTGTTTGTCTTTGGAACATTCTCAAGCATTAAGATTTTCTCTGTCCTCCTAATTAGCTATAGATTTCAAATCTCCCTCTGCAACTGGGTTTGCAGTTCCATGGAAACTAGAAGTATTTAAGTAATTAGAGTAACTCCTATGCTGATAATAAGTACTCTAAAAAGAAAAAAAAAAGATCATACAACTCGTGGAAGGCAACATAATCTTCATTGAATGCGTGTGGTAAACAGTACAAAGCCTTCTATATCAGAACACAATGACTTTACTTGTTCGTATTGATCGTTCGACTTCTGCTATGTACTATATTAGCGTAAATTTGAACTAAATCCCATAAAAGTGCAATACAAACTCAGACAAATGTAATTGTAGGTGAAGTTTACCTAGCCGAGCAGGTTTGTTTGGCCTCCAAAATCTGTCTCCTTCTTCAAATCCCTCACAAGATGTGATCTAACTGGCAAAATCTCATGTAAAGGCTCTCAAGAATATAAATAAAACATTTGTAAAATATGACTTCTTAAATGGTTATATGTGCCAATGCCTTGGATTTCCATCCAGTTTGGAGTAAAGACTGATATCTTGAAGTTTGGCTTCCAGGGGCAAAGTTTGGCTTCCAGGGGCAAAATACATTCGTCCTCCAACACTCCAATTCATCATAGTGACTTCCATGTCAAAATATGGGTTATGTTCTTCTGTGCTATTACAAGAGCAGCTCAGCACCAGGAGAAATAACCTTTTCAATCTAGAAATTTGATTTCACCTCTGAGAAAGGCCTAAAGAAAGCAATCCATCTGATTGCAGAATATATATATATACACACACACACATACATACACACAAAGTAAGTTTAAAGCTTACTGTATCTTCTGCTCTTCCCTTACCCTTGCAAGAAGGGAGTACATTAGGGATAGTGAGTAAAATATCAGTCTTTCGTTTCCCCAGAAGTCTTAAATAGCAAATATTGTGGCCTTAGCTGCAGCTAGGTCTCTTCAAAAATACCTTAATGTAGTTCTCTCTGTAGGAGTTTTTAAACCAAGATTTTCCCTGCTGTATAAGATACATCCCCAAGTACATTAATGGGTATGTGTTCCTTGATCAAAGAATCTATCCATAAAAGCTGCCAACCCTCTTCATGGTTGTGCCGTCTCCCTTTGCCCCAGTACTTCTTCGCCGACCAACATATCAGCTTATTGGGCTGCCTACCTGCCAGAAGAAAACAAGCATAGTATTTAAATATCTTACAAGTCACTTGTGACTTTTTTTGTTCGTTTTTACTCCAGGACACTGTCTGAGAGCAGAAAGATATTTTTCTAAGATGAAAGATATTTATTCATTTAAGCATGAGAAACAGCAAGCATGAAAAATATATTTAAATGTGTGGTAGGAACATCATTCCTGTATTGATGTGACAGATTACTAAAATGATTCCCGTAATTTTATAAAGGCTTGTGTGTATTTAAAAATCAATCACTTCTTAGCCACTTGAACTGCCTTGGATAGTTTTAAGTCTTACGTTCTATTCTTGAGTTATTTTGTAAATGATGTAACTGACAGTAGATAGCTGCCATTCAGCAGCCTTAAGCTATTTGAAATTCAGGGTGTTTTTTTCTCATTACAGTTTCCCATAGTATGACTCCTTTTCAGCTGTTTTCCCATAACAAACAAAAACTGAAATTAAAGAATGCTCTGGCTAGCTTGGAAAATAGAAATGAAGTTATTCCTTGCATGGCTCTGTCCTCTGGAGATAGACCGGGACCCTTATTTACGATCCTCCTGTAAATGGTCTCTAATCTGCTTTGCTCAGTCACCTCTTGCAGAATCCAGAGACAGAAATTAGTTTCAAATGTTAGTATTTAACCACTGAAACACATAAACAAGAAAAGAAACTTATTTTAGACAGTACCTCATTATTAAGTTCTAGTAACATAATTAAATCCGATTTCACAGTTTTCACAGCTGAGGGCTTTTGCCTTTCATAAGAAAAAACATGGTGCCTGAAGCCTTTTATTCTGGAAATAGTTAAGGGCCTACAGAGAAAGGAAGGTTTTTGTGACAGTCTTAGCACTGAGATCTTGCTACTTCATGGTTTCATTTTGGATTTAAAGTCTCTTCCAAGCAATGGCCTGCACCATTCTATACAATAATATCACTTCTGCAGCAGGTCCCTGTTTGACAAGCAATAACTGGGAAACACTCTCTGCTCCTGCATTTTTCTCAGCAAAATGCACTGTAAAATCTTGATTAAAAATTAGCATTCACAAAGGTTAAAAAATAGTATTCACAAAGGTGAAAGTTCCACTTCCTAGAATACCCAAAACACAGTCAAGTTGAAATAAGTTGCTGACCTATGTTTAAGTGACCATTTGCTTTAAAACAGCTAAGTATTTCTTTTCAGAAGAAACTGTCCAGTATCTGAATATTGTCATGCTGACGTTGCATGGGAGCCTCTTAGCAGAAGTCTAAATTTAGAATTAATCTGATTGTCACTACATTACAGGAGTAATGTAAAAACAGCAGCAATTAAGTAATAGCAGCAATTCTTGCCAAAGTATTTCTTCCCCTGTTTTCCTCCCTTTGTTCATCACTCTGGAATGGTCCATACAATATCCCTTTTTCCTTCCTTTTTTTCAAAGACAAGTATCAAGAAAAAGATGTACATTAACTTACTACTTTATTCATTGACCCGTACGGTGAATAGCACAATCTCATTTTTCGTATGCTTAAGGAGAGCGAGGATTAAACAGTCTTCCACTCCATACAGTAGTATGATGAGTGCTTTGAAAGAAATCTGAGCAAGTCATACACTTTCAATTTGTTTTACAAGTGATGGTTGGTGGCTCTGAGAGAACTTGCCCACTTTATCAGAGTAAATGAATCACAAAATGTTTGTGCACGGCAATGAATGGACAGATTGGAGCGAAGAAGGAAAACATATGAATCTCTGGCAAATTTAGCTCTCTTTTTCCCTTGCAGCCTTCATCCTATCACAGTTAAATTAAATGTAGTCCACTTTGTTATAAACACTGAGAAGTGAAAAAAATTGTCACCTTCAAAGAATAGGTGTTCTGCAATTCCTGCAGTTTCAGTGTGATACCGGCAACCCTAGGCCAGTAATATTTTTCTATTAGTTTCTATCTTTACGCACATAACTAACCCAACTGAAACAAGTAGAACCACCTGCATATTTAAGGCCTTTCTGGATTACATCCAGTATATAGCAGTCATCTTTTACCACATGCTTGCTAAAAGAATACACATACCATCTTTAATGTTAACTAAATAATAATGTTGGTTTGAATGACTTAAAAAATCATTGTTATGTGCATTTTCAACAGATTTATGATTAACAGATATAGGACTACTAGTGGAGATAGATACCCTTGATACAAGGCAATGCAGGAGGAGATGTTTGTATTTGTGTTTTGTCTCTTTTTTGATCTCTAAGTCTAATTATCCCACCCTCTGCAAACCTAGAAGAAATATCTGGCCCTATACTTTAGTAAGTCTCCTGACATCTTAACAGTCTAGACATGGAAAAAAGTGCTTAAAAAACAAGTACAAGCTATTTCAAGTCAGTTCACAACAAGTATTAGTATTCTAATGAGCTGCATTTGTTTTGTTTTTGAAATACACAAGAATTCAAAATAAATACCTCAAAGATATAGCACAGTGATTCCCTAGCTCAGGCCACTGCATTTCCCAATTGGTTTATTTAGACTAAAACTCATATGTATTTGCCATTTGGAGTTTGTTAGGAATCTGAGGGTTATGTATGCCCTATCCTGGAAGAACTCCTGATAACACTAAAATGCAGAACTTTTCAGAAGTTCTTAGGATGGGCCAGGGATGTATTGGCTAGGAGATCAGTTCCCAGTTGGTTGAGTCATCTGGCAAAGGGATTCAACCCAAATTTATGCAAGTCCCTACAAACACAGATAATCTGGAAGTGTTTAGATGGTCTGTGGTTTCTCTAGGAGTTGGTCGTCTTTGACAGAGCTGTTTAATCTTCCAGAATCTACTGCTCTGAGAAACTGAGAGAGAGTAGTGAGGGAGTTGCTTTGCGATTGTATTGTCTTTGGGTGAACCTATATCAACATGTGCTTAGGCTAAAAGACAATAACCTTTCAGGATTTACACATCTAATGAACCACTTCAGGCATGATTGCTTGGGGTGTTTCTACAATGTATTAATGTACTATAACACGCTATGATACTGTTACAAAATGCACTCTTTGTCAGTGAGGCAGGTGCCTTGTTTATTTGCTTATCCATCCCAAAACCTGTTACGTATTAAAAAAAACCCCACAGAATATTAGTTTATGTGTTATGGGTATGACTATCTAGAAAATACAACTGTGAAACAAGAATTTGCCTTAGCAATTGCAACAATTCCTTAGAAAAATAATTCTAAAGACATTTGTTGCATTTACAGCACTACCTTCATGAGACCAAGGAGTTAAAATAAGAGCATATGAGCAGCTTACAAGTCCACCAGCCTGAAATCTAAGAGGACACTGCAATACGTGTGTCTTCAACAGCCCATGGGCCAGGAAATCCCCTGCTGTATGTAGCCTATACTCTGAGCTTTTCCATCCTCAGATTTACTTAATTGTGTGTTAGGTTTAGAGCACACAGTAAGGACCAGTGACAGTATATGAAACAGAGCCTAGGTACCCCCTTATAGACATATGATGGTAGTGCTTGGAAGGAAGCCAACAGCAGCAACAGCAATATGCAAGATAAGGAACAGAACAGAAATGGAAATAAAGCTAAGAAAAGTGACTCAAGGAGTGATTCAAGCTACAGAAAGCCATAACCAACTCCCAAACCCAGTCTGAGCTAGATAGGATGCTCTTTTGAAGGCCAGATGGGGAAGATTGTCATTCCCCTTTAGGAAAGAGGAGACAGTTGTACATAGTAGCTCTAAGCACTTCAGGGATTTTTTTCAGTACAAGCTTAAGAGGTGAGGACTATACTAGTAACACCTCCTCCAAGCTAGCATTTCAGAAATGTTTTTGTCCAAGAGAAATTAAAAAGAGGTTGATTAAATGCTCTGTAGGGGAAGTCATTGACTGCACTCAGATGACATTCTGGGAAGACAGTTCTAAACAACCCTGTGTTATTCAGGAAATACCAACTATAGAAAATATAACCCCTGCTGTTTTTTAATTCTTTTTCTAGGTAGGATAAGAAGTTACTGAACTTTTTCTTAACTGGAGCAGAGTGGTATTTTTGCTCTTTCTCTTAAGCTTGTGATAATGATAAATCTAATTACTCAATCACCGAACAGAAAAAAAAAACAACCAAACAAACAAACAAAACCAAAAAGCACTTACTATTCCTTTGAAGTAGCAAGCCTTTAAGTAGGGTCATGCAGAAAAATCTTTGCACCTACCACTAACCTGTAAAACATATAGGTGTATGATTTCAAACAGACTATAGTAGTTGTGTCAGAGGAGGGCAGAAATGGCTGAGGTATAAGCAAAACAAATAAAAGAAAAAACATACATCTCTTTCAACAGAGGGATGAGAAACAGATGATAGCTGCTGGTGAGCTGAAAAGTACACGTAATAACTACACACAGGTCAACTGCCTCTGAGACCTTTAAAAGAGACTTTCTGAGACCTTTTGACAGGGCCAAGTCCTTGAACTATATGCACCTTGAGACAGGTGGCTAAGGCATTGAGAAGAAAGTGCAAGGCAAGCTCCTAAAGCTTCTAACCTCAGCTTCTAACTATTTAAGGCCTTCTTTGATCACTTTTTTAAGCATTTTCCTCCTGGGAGGCAATGACATGCTTGGGTATGATTATCATTTTCCAACTAAAAGGTCTTGTTCCTCTGTAGTTGTTTATACACACGCATAATGTTCATATATCCAATTAAATAACCTGATAATTAATGCATCAGTTGTGTCCACAGCATGTATGACTGACCAATATACCGCTATAGTAGAGATTCCTTAGAGGAGATGGGCAAGAGCCATGTGCCCATGAAGCTCGGGAGAACGTAGGATGTGACTGACCACAGCTGTTGCAGAAACAGCTGAATTTATCTCAACACAAAAATCAAAACCATATGTAATACCAAATATCTTCAAGTAATTAATTTGGTATTAAAACCCTCCATGTGCCACATATCTGAAAGGGCCTAGTCAGGGAGTCTTGGACTCTGACCACAGGGTCATGTTTTCCATACTGCAGGTTGTCATCCCCCTTCTGAGAGCTCCCTAAGTAGTATTATGTGCTTTGGAGACAAAGTAACCACTTACTCATTGTTGTCTAAATAAATATGAGGATATTGCAATAATCTGCTTTTTAATTATTCAAAGAGGAAAAAATGTTATCTTCACTTTAATAAGGTACAGCCATTATACAGCAAAAAAGCACCTCTGTATTGAAAAATGGAGAGCAAATATTTTAACTGTGAAAAATTGCCAAGAATTTAATATGGCCTGTTGCGTTTGGTTCAAACTCCACGAGGGATTATCAGTTCATCATTTACAAAGCAGATGGTATTATTTTAATCTACTGTTAGGAAAAAAAAGAGTTTTTTTAAAAATTTCTTTTAAAACTATTACAAAGATGTTATGGTAAAATATTTTAAAGGTTTATAGTCTGTGTTCCTCATTTATCTATATGAGATTCACAGTGCAACTTTAAGGACAAATGATACCAATGTTTTATGAATAAAACATGAAAGGGAACCTTAATTGCAGTAGTACTGTAGTATATACTTTGTTCTTTGGATTGATTAGGCTTTAGTTGCTAAGTCTTTGGGCCTATTCACTTTTGTAGGATAAAAATACAAAATCAGTATTTCCAATTTTAAAATATAATATCGGAACACTGTATAACGGGGCTAAAACAGAACATAATAGTGTGAAGAGAAGAAAAAGTGTAAGGAAGGCTTTTCAAAAAGAGAGTGAAAAAAAGGATGAATGTTAGAAATAGCTAATGATTTTAGGGTGGAATGCTTTATCAGTATAATTCTAAATTTAAAGAACTTTAGATTCACATTAAAAATTGTACTGTGTCCACATTTTCTCATTGTTCTACCTGCTTTCTTTTCTAATGGAAGACTGACTGTATAGGGAAAATAGAACTGAAATACTGTTTGGTGGTGGGATAATGAGAAGCTGAATTTCTGGTTTGTGGCAATAGCCTGAGAATTACAATATTAAGAAAAACAAATATTTTATAGACCTATTTGTTGAAAGCAAATATAGCTTGACAATAGACACTCAATATGAAGTGGGCGCTCAGAGAAACTGGCTTTTAGGTTCCAGGTGGGGGTGACTCACAGCGTCTTGGCTCCCTTCCCACCTGCCTCAGTGGCTGGAGCCCATCAAGAGGCTCTGGAGGGCCAGCAGTAGTGAAACAGACCCAGAGCACTTCTGTTGGCTGTTGGCTGAGGTCCAAGGTTATATGGAGAGGGCAGGCGTTTGAGGGCCGAGAGACTGAATTTGCTGGAAATGGGTTGTTTAAGGTCAGTTAAAGTTTTAAACTTTATTTTAAACTGATTTTGAACTGCAGCACTCAGAGGAGAAGAGAAGCAGAGCTGCAGGCCAAGCCTTGATTTGTTATGCAGAAAGGCAAACAGAAAGCTAATCCTAATTAGATAATGGGAACTCTTTTTAATGACCCACCCATATGTCACAGCATAAATCATCTAATATTAAGTAAATATGCTCTCTGAGATTTGAGCTCAGAAACAACCACAGGTAGCTACTTACTAGTGAGAAGAAGTCAAACAGCCAAAATTTACTGAAGCAAGGTCATATGAGGTGAAAGCCATGATCACTTTACTTTTTAGGCAACAGTGAATTTAAATTCAGTGTTATTTTTTCTCTACTTGGAGGGGAGGTGCTTGAAGGGGTCATTTGGAGTCACACGTTTCAGGACACCGCTCTTTATGAGGTCAACAAATGTGAAGGAAAAGGTATATCAACTTCTGAGAAGGATATTAGTGAAAACCATCAGCTTCTTCAATCTTCCCCAGAACTGCTGGGGGTTACATGAGTGCCAACACTGTTCCTATTTTGCTGTACAAGGGTCATACAGAGTGAAATACAGGTTCAGTTTCCTCCATAGGATTTAGACAAGTGTGATAGAAGTTATAATTCCCTGCAAAGAGATCATCTGCAAAGCAGAACCCCAGCTCTCAGAGACACTTTAGGACAACTGCACACTCAGTTGTTTTCTCAGAGGTCATTAGAAGATAGTCACTTGAAGGAAACTGCTCATCTGATGTTATAAATTAAACCTAATTTACTGCCAGAAGAAAGAGGAGTGAGCTGAGGTCGAACAAAGGCCTTCATTTTTCATTAGAAGTCTTATGCGGTCAATAGTGTTCCTGTTTCAGACAGACTCTTCCATGTCAATCAGTACCAGAAGCTGCTGAAGTGAGAAGCACCTTGTGATTACAGCTGTGTTTGAATTCAGCTACCCTCCACCCTGCAGTTTGCAGCCCAGTTGGTCTCCTGAGACCCGAGCCTCCGTAGCAACCCTGGCTCCCCAGCGTTTGCTTGGTCTGCTACAGAAAGCCATTGACCTCAAATCCAGACTCAGCACTTCGGGTCAAAAATAAACCTAAGTATCTGTTGAGGGAATCACTGACAAATGTTCCTGAATATATACCACATAGTGACTGCCTTTGCTCAGCAAGTTCAAGCTCAGGCCGTACAGCAGTACGCGAAGTCTGTACCCAAGGTACCTGAAGTTTCCCTTCACTCCAAGTGTCGCATTGAGATGATGAAAATGCTCAAGTACTACTCAAATAAGGCTGAGTTTTTGTTGTTGTTGTTGTTGGGTCTGTTTTTTAAGAGTCAAGCTGAACATTTAGCCCTGACATCACACTGGTGAGGAGGAAGGTTTGGTATTGGCACAGTAACTTGCCTTGAAGAAGACAGAGGGACACTGGCTGAGGAATCCCAGATGCCCAGATGACCAGTTTCACCCTGCCCTGGCACAGCCCTGCAGTCTGCAGAGGAGGCTGGCCTCTGCCAGCTCTTCCACCAGCACAAACTTCCATTTCTCTACCAGCAGCAGAAGCAGCAAATCTCACAGGTCGTGCAGGTGCTCTGCAGCTCTCACATCCTGCTGGGACTCGGTCTCTTCTCTCCCCTCATGTGGCACCAAGCCGGTGTAGGACCTAATGGGAGTGGCAGAAGAAAGAGGGAGCAATTGTCTCCTTTCTTATCTTAGTGAGCTTCTAAACCCTTTCCAGCCCCACAAACCATCACTCGTGAAATTTCCACTGGCCCTTAATAATCCTCTCATTCTTTCCTTCCAAACCAGCCGTATGTGTCCCTACACCCCTCTATTTTTTTAGCCTCTCCCTTTCTCTCCCTAAGAACATACTTCCTTGCCATTCCTAAGGGAAAGGAATGGATATATTATTACATATCATGTAAAACATTATCATGTTTTCACAGAAGTAAAATTTCCATTTGAATTGCCTATGTAATTTAGACAAACTCAAACTAGCTTCAAATGACCTGGAGTTTAAAAAAATACTAATCGTTTTGTGACATCTAGTAAGATAAGGCTCTTCCTAGATAAAGCTGGAATCTACTTTGCAGATCTATACTACAGTCAGAGTCTAACCTCTCTGGCCCCTAAACACAATTTCTCAGCCAACAGTTGTAACTTATCTTGCCCTTTTGCACTGCTTCTGATATGAGGTAGGTTTCCACCCCAAAGGAAAATAGCACTTCAAAACAGAGGTATAGTGACATTATGTTAGTGACAGAACAAAATATACCACTACTACTAATAAACAGCTTCTTTACTGAAGTTAGTCTGGAGGAATTGAAAATGAAAAATCCTTGTACATGATGGATAATTTCTTATATCTTAGCAAAGTATGGATTTATTTGGTAATCCTTGGCATATGAAGAGCATCATTACTCTCTGTGTTGTAGGACACAGTAAGTGCAATCTGACTTTGACAGCTGAAGGTGGAGCATGAATCAGTTCATCTGCATTAAATCATTAATTAAAATTGCCTGTGTTCTTAATGTCTTTCTTACTGGCATTCAGGAGTCACAGAAGAGGAAGAAGCAGCCGCTTTAACAAAGTTCAGAGAAATGGGAGAATTGGGTGAGGGCAAGCATCTTGACAAACTCATGTTTGCATAAAGGATTAGCAGCCCAGCAGGAGGAGGACAAGCAGAAGCTTCCCATAGCAGAAGCAAGCTGGAGCCTGTGGTCCAAATCCTGGGCAGAATTTGGGAATCTTCAGTCTGCCTGAGTGTACGAGACACGCAGTAACAACACAAAGTGCCTTAACTCAAAATAATCTTCCTCTACTTTACTGAACACTTTCTGCACATGACGGGTTACTGCATGTTCATTAGAGAAGCAGAACCTTTAGAAATCTATGCAGTGGCCTGACCCGCCACACAAGTGACCTAGTTGCTTTCTTGTGAAAATGAGACTTTTTGCAGCAGAGCCTGAGGCAAAGACCTCTGTATTTGCTTTCTTTTGTCATTGCCTAGATGTTGAGGAAAGGGTCAGGAGGACTGGGGAATGCAAAGCTTGTCCGAGTATATATCAGAATATATCTTGTGGATTAACAGTCTTGCTCAAGTCCCAGAAAAGGGAGGTTTCTGACAAGCAGTTTTGGGTACGTGCAATGTACAGCTGTTTATCTTACCTTGTATTCAGTGGAGAATGAATTATGCACTCTGACTCAATGTTTTGTTACCCGTTCAAGAGGGGTGCTGCGTATTTCTCTTCTTTGTTAAAGACTGTTGTTTAAGAAATGTTATGGAACAGTTTGTGCCCTGCTTGGAGATTTGGAGATATTAAAACGAGCGAGAGAGAGAGAGAGAGAGAGAGAGAGCACAGCTTAGTACTTCAGAGAACAAGCTAAACAATGTATAAATACTGTCACTATGTTGGCTGTGAGCCTAAAACAATAAGAAGGAAATTTGAAACACTAAGAATAAAGTCTTGAAGCTCCTATTTTGTTATATCAGAAAAGTAAGTGTGCTTCTTACACCTCTGTTCTGCGCTTCTTTCTACAGAAAATAAGATAGAATCTGCTCATAGACCTATAATATTATGGTCCACTTGTCCATCCTGAACCTAGCTGCTAGTAGCAGAAAAAACATATATTAATTTTTGTTACTCATAAAAGGCTTTAAATCATTCTTTTAGGCCTGTTAAAACTTCCAGCTCCTCTTGCAGCCTATAATGACTACCAGCCCCAATTATTCTCAGATGCCTCCCCATTCAAAGGTTGTACCACACGCCTTTGTGGGATCACCATTTTCCAATCTCTTTTTTTTTTAAAAAAAAAAAAAAAAAAAAAAAAAAAAAAAAAGTTCTCTCATCACATCAGAAAGCAAGGTAAAGGTTATTAATAATAATAATAAAAATAATAAAAGATATTACTTCATTGTACTATCTAATCAATCTGGAAAATACATTGCACTTTATTAAACATCAGCTTTTACTCAGGGGAAAGTTATGGGAGAAAAAGAGGCTACTCTACTTCTCCCAGTCAAAACAACATCAGCATTTATAAAGTAGAAGAACTGTTAAGTACATCCTGATGATTCTGTCTCCATTTGGCATGGAAATGTTAGTGCCATTCATAGGAAGATTTTCACCCTTCTTCACGCAGAATGCCCGCGTTCCCCCGCAGGAATTAAAATCTAGCAAACTTTTCCTGAAAAAATATCTTTAACCAGAAAGGCAGCTACCACTGTGAGTTCTGTCTGTCGAGTTCACCTTAGCTTTCTTGCACCCTCCCTTTGCAGAAGACACAGGCGTCTTGCGTGTGTGGCATTAACTCCTTCCAGACTGTGGGGCTGCTTTTCAGTCCCCTCCCCTTCTGCAGGCTGGGAAGATATCCCAATGAAGAGGATGTAATAGAATAGTGTCATGAAGCACAGAGTGTTGTACCAACAATATGTTTATGCTCTGAGCCCAAAGGTAAGTTCAACATAGATTATGCTGCTGATCTCTGAGTGTGAGAGTTTTGGAGAAAAAGAACAGCTGTAACTGGCAGACCACTTCGTAAAGCTGTGGTGCACTGTCCCAAAACCTTAGCTTTGTTTTTTAAGTAAGTAGTTCATGAAGTCAAAATAGCAATGAAAGGTTTATGCCCAGCACAGTTTCACAAAAACACGTAGAAATGACCATAAAGTCACGAGAGCAAATACTGCATGTGTGAGGGATAATTTTACTCCAGCTGAGAGTTACTTATTTATGGAATAGCTGCTAAGATGAAATGTGAGATACAGAGCTAACAATAGCTACAGATTTAACCATAAAAGATAGGCAATAACACTAGAGCTGGCCCATTAACCAACCTTAATTTACAGATTTTATTTAGAGTAAAAGATAGAGCTCAGGTCTTCCCGCAGCAGCATAGCATCAGTAGCAGATGCTGGTCACTTGTATTACTTTGTTTTCCTTTGCAAGGCCAATAGCATGACTTTTGTGATTTGGCTCTGTTAGAGAAACTAAGGAAAAAGGTAAATTATCTAATGTTCAGCACTCATTCTGAGTTTAACATCAGTGAAAGTACTTCTAACAAAAAGTCCAAACTTTCCCAAAGCAGGGGCTCCCGATTACACTTCGCTTATTTGTGTGGTTTTCATATGAAACTGCAGCTATGTTTCATTGTTACTGCGCTGATAGACTAAAACTGTTGTTAAATATCCTGGCTGTATCATCCCCACCATCATTCAGTTTGAGAGCATATAAAAAGGAGGAAAATAAGTGGCTATTGTTGCCTATTACTGAAATCAGTCTGAATATATTTAGAGAGGAACCTGATTCAGACTTACGCAGTGATAATTTCTGAGCTTGTAGCCATGTCTGCCTGTGCAAGCAGCACTGTGCTTTGTACAAGAATGAAACTGAAGTAGCAGCAGTAAAAAATCCTTGCTTTTTGTGCAGTCCTCTCACTTCCAGCTGGAGAACATGCTCTTTTCTCTAGTAGCTCTTTATCCACACAGCAGAGCATTGACAGGCAAGGCCAGAAGAAAAGAAGAAAATGCCCAGGGCTCTTTCATCCTTTCATTGTGAAATGTTTATTGAATTTAGATGTTGATTTCACACACATAGTTATTAACTGCATCATACCAAAAGCTTTTAAGTTGTTAATATTTTTTATATCCATGCAGTTTTTATTTTACTTTGATTCTGTGTCCAACCTAGAATGGCTGTTCTTCTCTCAACATATTACAGGAGATTCTTTTTATCTTTGTATGTAATTAAATTCATGCAGTTCAGTAGCTCCAGCTTTTTGTTTTTCTAACATCTAGTCTTTCATATAGTGCAGGGTTCTGAGATAACAAGGTTCATTTTTTTCCCCATACATCTGAAATAATGGAGGTTTCACAAACCACTGAGGGTAGTACCAGCACTACCAACTGGCATACAGGACACCGGCTAGCAAGTAACATGTCAGCTCAGTGTAGAATTTAGGATTAAGTAGCAGAAGAATATGATTTCTGCAAACTGATGTTTTAGAAAAGAGATAATTTAAAGACCAGCTATACGTTCTCTTTAGAATTGTTTTAAAAACTGATAATTTCATAATTCCTAACTAGTTTGAGGGTTGTCTGCAGGAAAGTTATGCCTGAGAGAAAGGTGACAGAGCTTAGATGCAGATCCAAGCTCCATTTTCTATTTCTCCTTCAAACAGAGCTTTTTATTTTTCTTCCTTCATTTTTTTTAGAAAAAAAAAAAAAAAAAGCTGCTATTCATATCACATAAATATTCGAGCATTTTAAATGAAACAGGTCACTGCATTCCATTACACCAGTCTTCAAACAAAAATTAACAACCTTAGGGCCATGACACAAGGACATCTATAGGAAAAGACATGATACATAATAAAACAATAAAAATACATTTCTTTTTTGCTGAAATGACCAAACAAAATGAAACAAGACTCTGAAAATCATTTTCACACAGGTATTTCTGTGCAAAGTACCCAGGAGGTTATTTGGCAGCTGTCTTATCAGTGAGACACGCTGAGTGAGATGGGAGTCTGAATAGCCAGTGCTCACCACTGTGGCCACAAAACAAATTACTGCAGCCAGCAGGCTCAGCGCCTTGCAGACACCACCAACAATTACAGGTAACTGCAGCTGTCAAATGTGTGCGCAATCAAGAATTAGTCTGCATTTTAGTAGGCAAAATGCAGATGGAGTCCTGCAGTGGTTTGCCTTACAGCCAAAATAGTTACTCCACCTATATATCTCTGGGAAGTCAAATTCTCTTTTGTTTGTTTGTTTTTTTAAAAAAATGGTTTAATGATCAGTGACATCATTTTGCTTAGATTGATATTAATCCTTCGTAATGAAGAAAATGTTCCCTTGTAATTTCCTTTGTATGCCTTGCTGCCCAACTGAACATCAGAGACTTTGCAAAAAGTATCTCTGACTGCTGTTTCTGCACTTTTAGAAGATTCTTTCTGGTATACTTGCTTTACATGGGCACATATTTCATTATGAGACTGTTAAGAATAAGTAGATCTCAGTAATACATGACATTCATTCATGGAAAACCTGATTCAACCAGAAAAGATACAAAAATCTTAAGTTGGCTTAAAATTCAAAAATAAAGGAAGCTGGAAAATTCCTACTGGTGAGGAGGTGTTGCACAAGATTTTACTTTTTTCAGTGTTAACTCTGATCCCGATGTTTATACTCATTGATAAGACCCCCCTCTTCCCCCCCCCCCCCCCCAGTCTCTCTTTCTCCAGGCTAAGCAATCCCAGCTCTCACAGCCTTTCCTCACAGGAGAGAAGCTCAAGGCCCTTTATCAACTTCGTAGCCCTATGCTGAACTCTCTCCAGTAGCTCCATGTCTCTCTTGAACTGGGGAACCCAGAACTGGACACAAGATGTGGCCTCCCCAGGGCTGAGGAGAGGGGCAGGATCACCTCCCTCCTCCTGCTAGCAACACTCCTCTTAATGCACTCCAGGATACCGCTGGTCTTCTTGGCCACCAGGGCACATTGCTGCCCTGCTCAACTTGTGCCCGGCACTCCCAGGTCCTTCTCTGCAGAGCTGCTTTCCAGCAGGTCAGCCCGAAGCCTGCACTGGTGCATGGAGTTGTTCCTCCTTATGTGCAGGACTCTGCTCTTGCCCTTGTTGAACTTCATGTGGCTCCTCCCCACTCAACTCCCCAGCCTGCCCAGACCCCTGTCAATAGCAGCACAGCCCTCTGATGTATCAGCCACTCTTCCCAGTTTGGTATCATCAGCAAACTTGCTGAGGAGGCACTCTGTCCCCTCATCAAGGTCATTGATGAATAACTTGAATGGTACTGGACCCACTAGGGTACATTGCTAGCTACCAGCCTCCAGCTAGACTTTGGGCCACTCTGAGCTCTGCCGTTCAGCCAGTTTTCAGTCCATCTCACTGTCAGCTCATGTAGCCCCACACTCCATTAACAACTTACCTAGGAGGATGTTATGGGAGATGGTGTCAAAAGCCTTGCTGAAGTCAAGGTGCACAACATCCACTGCTCTCCCCTTAGCTACACAGTCAGTCATTCCATCAGAGAAGGCTCTCAGATTGGTAAAGCAGGATTTCCCATTAGTGAATCCATGCTGACTACTCCTGATCACCTTCTTCTCTTCCACACGCTTGGAGAGGATATCCAGGATGAGCTGTTCCATCACCTTTTCAGGGATGGAGGTGAGGCTGACTGACCTGTAGCTCCCTAGGTCCTCCTTCTTGCCCTATTTGAAGACTAGAGTGACACTGTCTCTTTCCAGTGCTCAGGCACCTTTCCTGTTCGATTCAAAGATGTTTGAAAGTGGCCTCACTATGTCATAGGCTAGCTCCCTCAGCACTCTTAGGTGCATCCCATCAGGGCTCACGGACTTCTGTATGTCCATTTTAAGTGATTCTTTTTACCTGAAACTCCTACACCTTTCTACCTTTCTACCGACTTTGTCCCTAGTCTCCAAGAACTTAGATTCCCTACCCATAAAGACTGAGGTGAAGAAGGCATTCAGTACCTCAGCCTCTTCTGTGTCCTTTGTCACCAGGACCCTGACATCATGCAGCAGAATCACATTTCCCCTCTTCTCCCTTTTGCTGCTGCTGCATTTGTAAAAGCCCTTCTTGTTGTCCTTGACATTCCTCACCAGATTAAAATCCAAATTGGCTTTGGCATTCCTAGCCCCACCGCAGTCCTTTCTCCTTTTCTATCATCATTGTGATATGGTAATTCTTATGTTTAATTTTCTGTCACCCTTCTAAAAATAGCAAGGCAATATATAGAAGACTATCCTATTATTACAGTCACTGAAGTGTCTATTTCTAATCAGTAAAACAGAAAACCCTAGCAAAAAAATAAAATTTAAGAAAAACAGTAATCAAGACAGTCTTTTTAACATATTCTAAACCACAGAGGCTGTTTAGTTAGTTGTAATCCTTTCCAAGGGTTTTTTAAAACCTAAACTGGGCAACTTTTAAAATCATGCTTTGTCTATCAGACATCTTTCTTTAAAAAAATTACTAATGGGGAGTGATAGGGAGGGCCTATAAAAATAAATAGGAAAAATTCTGGCATTCTTCTCCCTCAGGTCAGAGTAGGTTATGATGCCATACAAACACTTCAAAATGAGTGCAGCAGTGATGTACCTCTACTTGCACCAACAGCAGGAAAAAAAAACCTCTGTGGGGCATGTCATCAAGTCTGATTGGTAGTATAAGCTGTGTAGAGAAAAGGCATCCACCAGCACAGGATCCACAAGTGCAGTTGGTCAGGGACCAGCATGATACATGTCAACATCTAGCAAGCACCTGTTGTTCCTCTGCTTCTCATTTCAGAATGGCTCCATTTAGCTGCCTTCCCATTCTTTCACTTGTGAGTAGAT
The DNA here is from genome assembly GCF_028389875.1 of Rhea pennata. Taxonomy (NCBI): domain Eukaryota; kingdom Metazoa; phylum Chordata; class Aves; order Rheiformes; family Rheidae; genus Rhea; species Rhea pennata. The sequence continues at coordinate 19,594,276 of NC_084702.1, forward strand.
ATAATGCATTTCAGCCTTTTCCTCCCATTTGCATCCGGCCTTCTCACTAAATCCACCAACGTGTCTTCCTTGGAAAATCGCTTGCCATTTTTCATGATCAAAAGCTATTAGAGCACATTTGTCCCTTGGAGTCCCAAGACTACTCATTATATTTATGATGGAAACAAATAGTCCAAAAATCCCTAGCACTGATGTAATTAAAAGACATTTCTATTCAACAGAGTACTTAAAAGCAACCCTCCTAAATCCATATCAAGTCAACAGACTACTGTAGATCTAAAATATTTACTTCATAGTAAATAGGAGTAGGAAATAGAATAGCAAGTCTAAACTGGGGCCCCAATTTTTTTTTTCAAGATTGAGAAAAAAATCCATTTTAACTTTTTAAGTTATAGTATGCAAATATCCAAGGGTCAAAACACACCTTTTCTATAAATGTCAGGTATATTGGGTTTTTTTTGTTTGTTTTTTTGTTTTTTGGGGTTTTTTTGTATGAGAGAAAAGGAAACATTTAGAGTTGATTCCGTTGCAGACAATGCCTATCAGTTGCATATATTGCTGTGTTGTTCTTCAACAGGTGAGCAGTCAGAGGTTAAACAGACTATATTAACAAATCACCTAGGACTTGATTTTCCTTAAACAGGACAGCTAGATTTTAGGGGAATGATTTCAACTTTACTTGATGAGATAAAAAAAAGGGGGGGGGGACTTGTTTTTGCTTTAATTCCTATTTTTTAACCATTTTCCCATGTTTTGTCCTTTATTGTTCATTCCAATTAATTTTCCTTGAAACGCTGATTCCAGTGAAAAATCACTTGATTCACAATTAGAGAAGCCTGGTGCAGTGTAAGAATGCAATGCTAAGTACTGTACTTGCTGTGTAAGTGTTTTTCTCCAAATATTTAGAAATGAAGCTTTTAATTTAGTTAATGTCAAATCATGAAGTGGTTTAAGCTTAGCATATGTCAGGCTTCTGTGATAACTCTGAAAAATAAGTCTGAACTGGACTTCATAAACAGAGGTCTGAAGAAAATTACAATAAAAGAAACAAACTCGTGAGAGAGATTCAAACCATTTATTTTGATCCCATTTATTCACTAAACACACTTACCAGAAATACTATTATTTTTCAGTTCAACTCATATATCCTCTTCTCTTCTATCAATAATTTTTTTCCTGATCACTACTAGATCTGGAAATGCTTCATTTTTTGCCAAGATGCATTTATAATAATAAGAGCTAGTAAATCTTCCTGCACTAATTCCTGCAAAACCTCATTTTGTTTTCTAATGTTTCCTGTAAAAATATCAAATCAGAATTAGTCAAAAGGTCTATTAATTTCAAAGAAATCTGCAAGCAACTGCTGTTGCAGCATAATCAGTAGGAAAAGTTATCTTGCATTTACATTTATTTACATTCATTCCAGTGGAAATCTAGATTTTCTACATTTACTTCCATGAAATTACTTTTTGTTCCACAGCAGTGTAAATAAGATAATATCTAGGCTCTCCATTTAGATGTAAAATGTGTTCACTCGTGGGTCACAAGCATTTTATTTCATTTTAGCTGACCAACTACACTGCCTTATCTGATGCACACAGGATAGCTCAGGAAAAAAAATCAGATAAGTGTTCAGTAGAATTTTTTTAAACACAATGATACTTAAACAGCCTGTGTAGTTACCAAGGTCCACATACTTTCATCACTCACAGTCCATGTGAATGAGAAAGGAGTAGTGCAGGTTACAGTGGAGTAAAATAACTCAGGACAGTAAAGGATCCATCCAGTCTCATTGTTGTGAGTTGTCGCATCTATTTTCAGAAGTAGCTGCCATCACTAAAAAGTTAACACTTCCAGCTCAAAACATTCATCCGTCCTAACACAAAGAGTTGGCCTCACAGGCCATTCATGTACAGACATGCCTCCTTCACTATACACTCTAAACTGAGATGTCTCAAACATTCAGGGTTTTGACTGTCCTTGGTTGGTCTGTATATTCTGAAGAAAATACAAAATTCCCTATCCAAAGTTGTGTGAACATTACACAAACAATACTACCTTCCAAAAATTACTTTCTTCTTAAGGAAAAGCAGAGTGTCCCCTCTGATTCTCAGATTCTTCCCAACATTCCAGAACATCTACTTTTTATCTAAAAATCTGTGGGCTTATCTTTCCTCCTTCCCTTCTTCACATTAAAAATCTTTGTTTTTCTCGTGTTTATGCTAGGTGTTGCCTTCTTAAATTGTAAGGTTTGAGCATGCTGTGTTACACATCCAGAGAATACATATTCCAATGCAATATTCCACTTAAATCACTCACTAATGCTAGCAGCCTTCTGACAACAAGAGGCAAGTAGGTGCTCCTGCAGAGCAGGGAGAGTGGGAGAGTCCGCACTGGCACACCCCACATGGGGATAAAGTCTCGCATAATGATATTTTGTTTATTGTTAATATTAACCCAAAACAAGTACAAAAATGACAGATTTCTTCCTTATCCAAGGCATTTGGTGAGTTTTAGAAGACCATATATGTGAATCATACAAAGGAGAGTTTTAACCACCTAGGTGGAGTCCATTTCCATCTAACAAGGGCATGCAGATTTGTATGATGCAAAGTAAAGTTCTTACTCATTTAAGAATGTGCAGTATAACCATCTTTTCAACCCGTTTTGGAAGAAGATTGAGAAAGATCATAAGTACGATCCCTTCCATGACCACCAGCAATTTACAGGATTATTTCAGAGAACCTCTGGGAACCAGATCACTATCTGATCCACCAAAGCTCTTGCTAAGGCTATTCTTAGTTTTCTCAGGGTTTTCAGATATGCCCTTACCAGAAAAGGACATAAATTGATTTGGAAGGTCAAGAATGTCCAAAGCAGAACTCAAGATCAGAGGAACACAAGAGTCTCCTAGATGAACATGCATACTTGACACGCATAAATGTTGAGACACTACTAAATTGTTGAAGCAGTCTCCATCTCTCAAGCTAATGTAAAAGAACTGCAGGCAGAATAAAATTCAACAGCTTACTCAAGGTTACACAGACAGTCTAGAGCATGAAGAACTCAGATCAGGTTTTTCTGAGTCTTTGCCCAGTGTCCTAAGACCAAGTTCATCACCTGCACAAAACCTCTGTTTGTTCACAGACAGTAGATACAGATCTTTTTATCTTTATGGTAAGCAGGTCATATTTCCATAGGTGGGAAATTAATTCTTCTTCTCTCCTTTATGAAGGTTTCCATTACATACTTTCCTCTACAGTTTGGTCTTAGTCTTTCCTTTTGGTGGAGTGGAGGTTGGGAGTATATAGGAAATACTTCTGTATTGACAAGCAGTATTCTTTTGCCCATTGTTATGCCTTTCTAAACAAGAACTTCTGAAGGAGAACAATAAGAACAAACAGCCCTTGGACAATGTTCTCTTATTTCACTCACACATATAAAGGAGTATATCCTGTGAATGATGAGAACAGGTACCACCACCGCAGCTAAAGGGAAGTGTTTGTAGGTGTTTTTCTACCCGTTTCTCTATGATGTGCCTTATATCGTGACCTCATAGTCTTACTTAATGTCTTCTCTGATCACTCACAGATTTAAAAGAAAGGGGCTAAAATTACATTTGTTGGCTTCTTATTTCAGATTCCACAAAAGAGTTTAAGACAGAAGAGAGCCTTACAGAAACACTTGAAAAGTGAAGTCCATTGCTCCCGAGATGGCCATTTTCTGTTGTTATTTTGAACACACACAATGATCTCATATCTTGGCTCAAAGATATCTGCATGCTTTTGTAAGCCCGTGCACAAAGGTTTTTATGCTTTAAAACAGCTGTCCAAGGGGATTGTGTCATCGTCTCATGAGGCTGGACGAGAAAAACCCAGAGGCCCACAGAGAGACTAACGTGTAGGTGAAAAGCATGGAAGCTGTGTCCCAGCTCTTTGGGGAAAATTTGGGGAGTGTCTTGCTGTGAGCCACTGAGCACGTGCGCTGTTCACATACAGGCTAACTCACTGCCAAGAACTAGTCAAGTAGGCTTGCCACGTAGTATTGCTTTCATTACATGCGCTTACAGCCAAAGGTCTCAGAATTAGCAAAAAGAGACCAAATCCTACTCTTGCAGAAGAAAAATACTTTAAAATGAATATATATTTTTAATAACTTGGACTTTCAGAATAAGAAAATATAATCTGGACTAGATAGGCCTTCTCTTCTTCTTCATTTTAACAAACGGAAAACTATTTATCTGCTTCAGATCAGCAAGTAACATCCAGACCAGGCAAATGGATTCTACCCAGACAGAGAAGAGAGGGAGTGGCAGGTACTGTCAGGTCCTCAATTAGGATATGTTCTAGCATAGCCGAAAGGGGTGAGTTCCTCTGGAGGACATTCAGGACCTCACTACTGCATTTATCATAGCATTGTCACTTTGCATCTAGTGACATTTACCAAGCCCCTTCCAGTCAAATGATGTAAGAGCAGAAATCTATCTTTACGATGACTGAGCAAAGGTGGTTGCAGCTCCCAAGTAGTGACATGGCACTCATATTGTTTCTTCCTCCTCCTAGCACCTCACGGATTATGCTAGATGGCAAGTCTGACCTCATGCTAAGTTCATGCCTGCATCTCTGGATTTGCTCTTCCACATTTCATTTTTGTGTGTTCACTGTTGCTCACAAAATCATTAATATAGATGAACATTGGTCATGTATTTAGTAATGTGCTAGATTATGTTCTTACATGATAAAACCATGCAGATTTGCGCAGCTGAACATGCTGAGGAAGCAATAGCTAGGCCCTGGCAGAAAGAGTAAGAAAAAGTTAAAGAAGATCCAGAAATATCACTCCATGTTATGCAAGGGCACTAGTATTTTCCATAACTGCTATTTCACAACCTACCTTTACCATCTCCCGTGTACCTGGGATCCAAACCAAGCACACAGCTGAATTCAAACTGAGTTGTTCAGAGCATTTCTATAACATAAAAGCCAATCAGCTTTGGCCAGCTCTGCCTACTTGTAGGTATTTTTACAATCCCTAATCAAAAATGAGCATCGTGGTCATCATTACTTCATGTCTATGTTAATAGTAATCACTTTTTACATTTCTTGATATTTCCATTCCATCTTTGTCTAATACAACAACTTAGCTTTCACTTCACTCTGAAGGAAGCCTTGTTTTATATGCCATTTCTAGCAACAGTAAGAATCTAGAAATTTTATTCACACAGAATGAAATTGTTCAGATACTTTTCTTTCTAGTTTTAAATGGATTTTACCTCATCTAAGTTATTGGGCAATAACATGAAAACACTTAATCTGGATAGCAATTTAAAGAGTTTGGGGGGAATATCATCAGATAAAGGCCAAATACAGGATACCTTTTATAGTTTATTTAATTCTGCTTTTAAATTCTTAATTAAGGTGAGTATATATTGATATACTAGAAATGGAGTGACAAGAAGTGCAGGCAGCTTCTTTCTTTCCTGACTTTACCCAAACCTAGGAAATACTTACAGAAGTTCTCCAGCCACTACCCGTTCACTTCCACAAGGTCATGGTGATACGTCGCAGATAGGTTACAGATAACTAACCAATAACTATGTCCTCTTATCATTATACCAATGATATACCAATGATTATACCAATACTGGAGAAGAATTTGGACCACAATGCAAGATAATCAGCCACAATATGATTTGTAGCATTGTGCAGCCTCGTAATTCCTATGCAATTTTATTTGATAATCATAAGTTTAGTCTTAAAAGCTAAGGAGAATAAAGTTTTTAAATACTTTTGATTATATACAATTCCAGTTCAAGCCCAGAAGGTTCAAGTTTTTTTTCTTGTTTCCCTGGGAAAATATTCTCACAGTAGAAAAAACAAACATCTATAGCTTGCCAGAGTTAACATCACCTGCTTATTATCTGTAGAATTCAAATTTAAACATGTGCACTGTTTTCTACTACCATTTTTTCAGGCCAACTGCCAGATCAGGAAGAGACACCACAGCGTGTCATGTTTGGAGATTTTTCCCAAGGAACCAGAAAGGCTAGAAAAGACATCTGAGGTCATGACTAGTGAAGTGAATATAAATATATACTTAAAGCACAAGATTAGCAGCAAGCCAGACAGCAGAGAAGGGTGGTGAAAAGCATGTTCTGCATCAACATAAAGAGGAAATTGAATTCTTGCCTGAAAAGATCAGTACTCGTGACTCATGAAGCCCATGTTCTTCTACTACTTAAATTGTCCTTACGACATGTCATTATGTCTTTCAAATGAAACAGGAAGAAAAATAACAAACAAACACCTATCAGCTGGGTTTCAGATCACTCACTGGCTATGCACTAAATAATGCACACCAACTGGATGCAGTCAAGGTTAAGAGAAAAAGTAAGTACTTTGAGTTATGTTCCTGTTGCACTTTTAGCTTTGAGTTTGGTTCCCAGATCTGGTGTACAACATGCACATACCCAAAACTATGCTGCAAAATGCAGTATAATATTCCACATAGCTCTGGCCATGACTGTCGTATTTACCTGCTAAAGTACAGAATCTCTCAGAAACACTGTGTATTTTGGACTGCATCGTTGCCATATTTGACCTAATAAAGAAAAATATCAACCTGAATGCTGTCTCTTGACACGTTCTTGAGAGCATAGCCCAGAACACATATTAAGGTAACGTTTTAAATGACAAGCTCCTCTAGACTTCATCTACCCAAAGACATTCATTTTAATATCTTTTTTTTTTTTTTTTTTGGGGGGGGGGTGGTCCAAGTGGGCTTAACTTCAGTATGCAGGCATGTTACTATAGCTGTCAAGCGCTACACAATGTACAGAAAAGAAAAAGGGTAAAAGTGGCATAGGCCAAATCCATCCTGGTTGTAATCTGCAGTAGGGACTTTCTATTGTGGATTTACAATAAGTCAGTGTTGTTTCTAATCTATAGTAAATTTATAAATTTTTAACTTTCATCTCAGGAATATGAGTAGATTAAAAAATTCCTGGGATATACTAGATCAGAACATCTAGTCAATACAGGTACAGTAATTTATATTTAGTAAAATTGATTCTTTTATGCCTGTGTGTTAATAAACTGTATCAGCCTTTCAATATGAATGCTGTATTTCAATTCAACACTTAATCACTAATATTTTTATATTTTTGTATAATTATTAAAAATGATAATTAAATGCAAAGGGTTCAGCTACAAATATTCCACAATAGTTATAAAATCAAACAAGTAGAAATGCATCAGACTTTCATGCTGAAGAAACAAATCAAAGCTTTTCTCTCTGTAGCCTCAGTATGAGAGGTAACTGATGTGGAATAACAAATCATAGTTCCCCTATTTTTTCCTGAAAGTTTAGCTGAAAGTTTCAATGAGGATCTTTGCCATTCTTTAAATGGGAGAAAAAATACAACGTTATATGTTTGTCTCAATTAATTGTAAATCAAAGCAATGTAGCACTTTTAGTATGCCCAGACCCTAAAATAACTATTGAGAAGGCAAAAATGTATTCAGTTAAACAGGAGCTTCAGTGAAAGGGGTATTTCATAGAACAACATCAAACAGATGTGCATACCCTTCCATGACTAATTTGTCAAAGATAATTTATGTGATGGCATTAAGCTAAAGTACAGCAACCACCAGTAATATGCCCAGTTCTTTTAAATAATGTTTGTTTAATATGAAACATGACTTTCCTTCTTTGTCGGCTTTGGCACTTACTTAACAAATCTTCCTTTCAAAATCCATCAGCTGTTGTACCTAGAGGAAACAAATTGAGTTCCTAGAAGAAGAACAATACTGTCCTTTTATTGTGTATGCACATTCCTATGTAGGTACCTATGCTACATAGGTCATTGAGCTGTACAACAGTAAAGCATGGAACAAAATTTTCTATTGAGTTTTGAATAACTACAGACTGGTAGCAATAGCTTTGTTAGCCCATTTCACTAGGAAATGGGAAAAGAAATTTTCTAGTTCTGACCAGTGACAGGTAACTGAGCCAAAGAAGGATGATGCAATTTCCTTACAGATACAAGTTTCTGGAAATTTTAAAGGCAAGCAAATGAGAATCTTTTCTCCTGGAAAACAAACCAACAAAAAAGCTCATACAGAGTCTCAACCCAGATGTCATTTGATTCTTTAATAGTAAAACATAGCATATATAATGGTACAGATAGAGGCAGCTATATACGTGTGTATATGTCTATTTATACACATGAAACAAGCAATTTGTGTTGCTTTTTCATTATTCAGAAATTTCTGATGGAACTATGCTGCAGTTTGACATTGAATTGAAAGTGAGGGACATTAATATTATCACTAGGAATAATCAATGTTGTTGATAGGAAACAAAATAGGAATTTCATATATTAGAACTTTAAAATAGACTAGAGAGCAATTGCTTGAAATACATGTATAACCTGTATGAAACTCAACAACCACCACAACAGTTACCCACAACAGTGTCACTACACTGTGAACAAGCGTTGCATAGTGTACACTGTAGGACAGTGTTACAGGTTTTAAAATAAAGAAACATAATTGAAATATTTTTTGTATCAAAACTTTTTAGAGAATTGCACTAACTCTAAGCACCTCACTGCTCTTTGAGAAAAAGAGCTATGCACACATGAGGATCTGGGAGATAAAATTTTCTAAAAAGTACTGCCACCTGTCACCTATTAGTGACAGAAAGCATGCTTTAAGAATGCAAGTATGGCAGAGAACGCAATAAAATCTGAGTCACAGGTATCACCGGAGATATACTTACAAATCTATCATATCAATTAACGTATCATTTTCAAACAGCAGGAGGACAAAGCTTCTTAGAACTGCCAGGCCACTCATCTTAGATAGAATCATCTGCAGCTGAACACGTATACCTACAGACCACAGATCCAAATTAAAAACTGTCTGACTGAACTGCACGTTAACTCCCAGCACCTAAATTCAAGTCTGATGGCTCTTGTTTTCTTCTGCTTCAGCCTGTAAGGATGAAAGAGGAAGAGTTATGTCTGGAGCATTACAAGTAGGCAGGCTGCATTCAGAGAAGCACCATACCAAAAGTAATCTATGACTTCCTGACTATTAAATCCAAGCATGAAATCTTTCTAATTGCAACAGTCTGTCCCCATGAGTCTCTATGAATGCAATATGTTTACTAGCTTTCATCATGAAATATTTGTCGCAGGTGACATAAATACATCATTAGACAACTGTAACAAATAAAGTGATAAAAAAATAAGCAGCATGAAAAGAGAGAATTAAAGTTATAAATTATAGCTGTAAATCATCAAGTTTTAAAACTATCACGATGTGCTAAAGTCACACCAGTTGTTTTAAATACATGAAGCTGGTGAAAGCTTGGGTGATAATTTATAATGTAATAACAAGAACTAGAGAATTCTGAAGAGAAAATAATCAAGAGAAATGGGGAAAAGAAGTGGGAGAGATTATTTCCATAGAAATATTTTACTGTAAATGGAATATAAGTAAAAATGGCACTTACTACTATTTGGCTCATCACAGAGCCATATTGCTGACCTAGCCTCTCTGCTGGCCATTTCTCCCTCACTGTCATAAATTACTGACTCACTTCAAGCCATACATTTTCAGTAGAGCTGGGCCAAACTTAGTGAGACATCAGATCCTTGATTGCTAAGAATCCCATCTCAACAGCATGGGTTACTTGTCAGGAGCAGGGACCCATCCCCACAATAACGCATGCTGCCTTCTTACAAGTGTCACATGCCCAGATGTTTGCAGGCAATAAAGGTTCATCAGAAAACAATTTCTGTCACCAAATAAGAAGTCAAGGATTTGGGATCTACAGGAGAATCCCCTCGTAAGAGGATATCAAGTCCCAGGAACCCAGCTGGATTGAGCAATGTTATTATAAAGATAAGAGGAACACAGCACTTGAAATCAGCTTTTAGGACCTACAAAACGAAGGCACAACAAAAAAAAGGCAGCATTTTTTGTATAATACAAAGTTATTATTTACTTAACTTGTCAGCCAACATTGCATGAAAATTTCAAATGACTTTTCTGTGTTAGGGAGTTCACATCTGTAGGAACAATACATTCTCAAAATGATTAGAGATAGGAGATGCTGCAGTTTTTTTTTTTTTTTTTTTTTTTTTTTATGAGTCATTTGACTCCCTCAGCTTCCTCTTTCCTGATTTTTTTTTAATGTCTACACTGACCTTTTTCATGCCTTTTTGTGTGCTGTTCTGTCAGAAGGCTCACAAGAAACTCAAACAAATGAAGACGAGAGAAGAGGATCAGTCACTGCTGAAGTAAAGGTTTGAGATCACCCAACCAAACAAGGCATACCAGTGCATATTTATATATGCGAAAAGACTTCAGTGAAAATAAAGCACTTGCATGATAGAGACAAAGTTCTAGAAACTCAGAGGTTTATTTTGGCACCAAATTATTTCTGAAATTAATGGGAGATAAGACCCTAAAAATTACTTTGACTCTTAAACCAATATAAAGAAAGCGGTGTGAGTATTTATAGCAGACCGCTGTCATGTAGAAAATGGCCTACTGTTCAACGCGATCCAAGGTGGGAGCTGCTACTTTTGGCCAATGACCTGTGCTGCTTTTGTGTCAACCAGGAAGACTGTGATTTGGGAATAGGAAAGTTAAGCTTAATCTATTGGCCACATGCTTGCATGAACATGCATTTTTCCTGCTTTTATGTTGGTGTAAGCATGCATCCAAATCTTGTACGTAGAAACCACAAAAATAGGCATGTTTGCAGAATGCATTTGAAATCAGAGGGACAGTTTCTATCATCTGCCAGAACTTCTTCTAAAAAATATATTTTTAGAAACAGATAAATGCTTGCACGAGGCAATGTTCAGGAGGACTTCTGCTGAAATACAAAGAAACTAAAGTGGGAAAGCACATTGATATTTCCCTTTTCACATGGCTTTCAGATTCATAAGTGAGAGGTACAGCAAAGACTCCCTGGACTAAACACACCTGAAGCATGAATTTTCCTGGGCAGAATCTTCTCTTCCACCCTTATGCAGCTATATCAGATACTACATCTGAACTGACGTCAAACACTCATGTTTAAGCAACTCAGTTCCACCTATACCTTGTTTTGATTACAGATTTTCTGAGGGCAAGTGTATTTTTCTATAATTCACAGGAAGCCAGCTTTTTTAGTTAGAGGCCCAGATAAACATTTCAAAAGCACCAAGTTCTTAATTTGAGAAAAGGAGGAAAGACTTGGGACAAGAAGTTGTGCTCAACTTTAGGAGAGGGAGAGAGAGATATTTGTATGATCTCTTTTCTGGAAGCACAGTACAGTAGCAAAGTATTAAATAACAGCTCAATAGGTTTTCATTAATACAGTAAAATAATTATCTGGAAAAAGTTATGTAACCTCCTGCAAATAAGGTCAGACATCAATATATTTTTATACACTGTCTGTAAGATCCCCTCTTGCATGAAATAATTTCTTTGATAGAGAAGAACAAGCCAACTTTACAGCATTGGACACAAATGACCAGCATTTTAGCATCAGTTAAGATTCCTCCATGCAAAGTCTAACAGGAAAATTCGTTATATAATTCCACTGGTTTATCTACTTCTCTGTAATATGTACACTCATTATTCTATCCTGAATAACCAAACTGCAGCTTTCTTTATTTCAGGAGCTTATTTTAAAGAGCTACCTTGTGCTCTGCACTTAAAACAAAACACCGTGGGCCTATTCCAATGTACTCCATTGACTGTCTCCTCTGTCTTTCATGGAATGCATTATTATCTCTGTTTAACAGAGGAAATACCAGGACATAGACAAGCACAGGGTTTTAGATCCAGTCACCAGCCAAAGATCTGGATACGAATAAACGGCTGTACACTGTGTCCTTGGAACATTACCTTTGAATTTCAATTATTAACCCGCCACAGGCTATGCACTAAATAGATCATTGCTGTTTCCAGTAACCATATCAAAGTCATCATCACGTGACAATTGCAAATGCACGTCAGCTGAGGACAGTTGCCCACCTCACTCTCCACATTATATTTTCAGGATGCGTGTGGGAATGCTTCTGGCACAACTCAGTTTCTTTGGAGTGTCTCAGCTGGAGAGAGTTTGTTTCCCTCTTGCTGAAACTCTCTGCAGTTTCTGGTACTAAGCAGTGGACTTTCAAGCTGAAATCTTTTCTCTCTTAAAACCAACTGGACCACTTCTATCAGGTTCAGTGTGTTCAGGATTTCTTCCTCCTTCATTTCACTAAGCTTAAGATTTCCTGCTTACATGTGTGGATGGCAATATTTGTGGATCCCAGGGATGAAAGACCTAGAACAGGGTTTTCCAGTCTTTCAAGTGCTGAGGGCCCAGCAGCAGTTTGGAACATCTCCACAAGCTGCACAGAAATTCCAAATTTAAACCAAGTCTAGGAATAGACTCAAATAGGCCTGATCTCTTTGGTGACTTTAGGTTTAACCACATTGCTTTCAGATTGTCAAGATAAAAAGTGTCATTTTGAAAACAATTTATCTTTTCAAATATTTTGAATAAATAAATACATTAAATAAATTTAATTAATTAATTAAAAGATTTTTCTGAGAAATATCTCAAAGAAACACTATATTTAGCTTTGGTGATAAACTAGACTGTGATAACATCTACTACCACAGCAGTTTCAGAAGTGGTTGATCTCTTTTTTAGCTGAATTAATTTTATAACCTGTATTCCTTAACTAAGGGCCATCTCCATGTGGAAAGGATCTGCTTCTGCCGACATCTTCCTGCACACAAGGTATGACAAATGAGAGATTCTCCCTTGCCCATGGTAGTTAGATGTTTTGTTGTTGCTCCTGCTTTGCCGGAAGGCTAAGAGGTCCCATGACCAGACTCAGCTTTTTCTTTGACTCTGTTCTGTTTCACAAATCACCAATCATTTCTCGTATGTCAGGAGTCATTACCTGGTACTCTTCCAAGCCCTTTGCCTCTGGCCTTACCTTTTCTCTCAGAAGTGGCTTTCCCTCAAGGCAAGGACCCATGGCTCAGCACGGGCTGCCAGTGCTCCATCCAGGTGCCTGTTGATATACTATGCGGTCTGATGGCATTTGGTGGCACCTTGGCAGCTGATCTGCCTCTGTGCTGCTGCATCATGCCACGCAGGGAACAGAAGAATATCAATTTGGCATGAATAAGTGATACTACTGCTGTCCAGCATACACTGGTTTGTTTCTCCACACTGATCTACAACAGTTTTTGCACAGCACCAAGTGGCACAGACATTGCACCTGGCAAGCAAAAGGTCTTGATCCCATGCTTTCTAGATTCTAGGTTATCACTATATTTTTTTTAAAGTTGTCACAGGGTATTGAAATGCAATGTTTTCCTACAACAAAATAAATAAATGTACAAGATGATAAGGTGGAGAATAGCTTTAATAACATGGAAATATATACCCATGGCAGTGAGAAGGAAGCTAGATAGCTGCTGAGAGCAAACACTTTGAAGGTGTTTGGTGCTTGGAGAAATTATCTGAAGGTTTGTAACAAGAAAATCTGTAAGGCCTTTTGACCTTTTGAAATATTCTCCCCCACTTTGTTTTCAAGAAAGTCTATGATGAGACATTGTGATCTGCATTATACAGCTCTATGTTTCTAAATATTGCTTAACTGTATTTAGCAGCAATCAGATGTGGGGAAACACAGTTAAAAAGTACATATATATCTCATTATCTATGATTCAAAAATCTAATTTAGAATCTGTGTCTTACTATCTTAGAAATGTTTAACTGAAAATAGAAAGTAATGCGTGATTCTATGACCACTCATAGAGAAATGAGAGCAAAAAGAAAATCTATCATCTTCCTTTGATGTACCTGGTAAATAAAAGTGAAGCATGAGAAACAACATCACAAGGCACTGACCACAAAAGCAACAGTCTGGTGAACGTTGTTCCATTTCACTAGACCTTCTCTAAATTATCTTTGTAGATCTTCAGGGCTAATCAGGGCAAAATGACACACAATGCTAACAACCCTTGAAAAACCACTGTTGCCATGCTCTGCAGCTGCTGAAAAGCAGAACGAAGGGCAGAGCAAGAAAGCCAAAATTTGCATTAGCCTAACAGAGCAGAATGTAGTAGTCAACTGCAGCTAAAATGAAAGATTGAGAAACATCCAAAACTCCACACACCAGCTCCTTGGAGGTCCTAACTCATTCTGGTTAGGAAAGGGATGTGATTCAGAAAGGGGGACAACCGCTCAGTGGAGCTGCCATTGCCCTGCATATCTGCTGCTCTGATCTATGAAATGCTGACCTGAATCAGAGAGCAAACATTATTGTCTGAGCAGGAAGTGAAACCAAGCACTTGATAAGATTAGGCTGAAGCACAGAGCTTGGAATGTCCTCTGGCCCGGCAGCAGCCCGGCACTGCTTCCTCCCCAGGAAACGCGCAGCGTTTCGGACCTCAGCAGCGCTGACGTCTGCGCTGCCTCCGCTCGCTCTGTGCGAAATGCAGCTGCAGGCTTCATCAGCCTGGCTCCTCTCGCTTGCTCCTTCACCGCCCCTGACTTTTCAGAGAGACTAGAAGGCATTGATTCTGACCCACAAACCTCTAAAAATCTGGCCTTTGCTGCCGTTCCAATCAGTCCTCCGTTTGGCAATGAGCTGCAGCCTTTTGGATATAGACAGGCAAATACACCTCACCAGGATGAATTCTACATTATAATCTTGTATTTGAAGCCCATTAGGGGAGGACCCTAAATAGCTAAAATTTTTGATTGACTCAGTGTAAGTGGGAATAAATATGGCTCCTAGTCAAAGAAAAGGTAACCAATATTTGGCAAAGAGCCAGAATGACACTTGTCAGGGACTGTTTATGATCTATCACAGTGAGTTAATGCATTAAGCTGGGGACAGATTTGTGAAATGGTTCTGACTTATACTAAAGCAAGGGCCTGATGGTGACAGAATCCACATGTTGTAGGGATGTACGTTTCAATGGCATTTCTTATCTACTATCATTTAATAGTTCTGTCAACATTGGAATGGAATATATACATATCCTATTTATCCATCTTGTTTGTCTTGGTTACATTAAAATATTTAGTCTTAGATGTGTATGTGTGTGTATGCCTGTGTGTGTGTATATATACATATATATATGTATATATGTATATATATGTATATATACATTTCATATATATACACACACAGAGGCATACAAATATATATATATGTGTATGTACACGCACATGCACATAAATACTAACTAAATGGTAAAATGAGAGATTGTTTGAGAAACATCCAAAACTCCATGAACCAGCTACCTGAAGATCCTAACTCATTATGATTACGAAAGGGAAGTAATTCAGAAAAATATTAACTCTAACTAACTAACTAATTTTATATATATATACATATATATATATATAAAACTAAATATATGCATAAAACTATACGTGTGTGTGTGTGTGTGTATGCACGTGTGTATGTGTGTATAATTAGTTTATATTCTATCAGGATGTGTAAACTGGTTTCTTCCTAAAGAAGTACCTGAATCTATTCCTTTTAGGTACTGAATTACATGGTAAGCCTCACATCACAATTATACTCTGGCTTAAATATATATATATATATATACATATAAAAAATATTTTTTATATATATATATATATATATATATATATATATATAAAATGCAAAATAAGCACTTGCTTTGGCCACTACAAGGCTAAGAAGCTGTTATACCATCAATTTGACTATGCATTCCTTAAAGCATTTTGACCATTTGTCCAAAGTTGTTCCAGGAGATATTTGTAACATGAGTCCTGGGAGCTTTCATTGAGCACATGGTAAAGGGTGTGTTACTGTTAGTTAGGTTGGTCACAAAGCAAATTTATGCTTTTTAAATCTACTTCAAAACTTGATTTAATCACTAATGCAAAGACAGTTACTTACTGCAGTTGCCTTCACTCTACAAGGTTTATTTGCTAAAGTGGTAATTATAGTTCTTTGAAAGAAGCAAGAGGGAAACAGTAATTATACTAGTGGAGGGGGAACTGTTTCCAGCTGAAAGTCAGATCTCTTTTCTCATATCACCTATCTGTTTAGAAGTCTCCGAATAAAGCAGACATTATATTTCCCTTTAGGACTGAGCTTACCTTGAAACATTAGCCACACTGCAGCTTAGCTACTGTTTGTCCTCAGTTAGCTTTATCTCTTTCCTAAGTGCTAAAGTATTCTTAGATATTGATTTTTCTTACGTAACCGCACTTCACAAGAGATAGTTTTTTTTTTTTTTTTTTTTTTTTTTTTTTTTCTTTTTTCCCCAGCTGGGTCCTGCTTGATTTTAGGGCTTTAAGAATCTAAATGCACATATCTAATCCTCTGATATGTATGGAAAGCATGTGGAAGACTAAATTTGCTGTTCAAGCAAGCCAGAAAGGAGATTGCTTGCAGATCTCACTGACTCTAAGTAACAGAGCACAGATTTCCCAGCGTACCTGTAGTGAGCACAAATATCTGGGCAAGAAGTTTCCTCATCTCTCTGAGCCGCACCTTACCTGGACACTTGGACTGTAAGCACAGAGGAGTGAACACAAAGCACTAGAAAGGCAATACGTAGCCTGCCCGCACCCAACCTGAGACAGGACAGAACAGGCTTTAGCTTGTGAGGTTTACACTCAGATAACTTTGTTTATCATCACTTTCTGGGTCATCAGCAACTAATTAGTTATATACTACCACTTATGCGTTATTCTACCATTTTCCTTCACATCTTCTTGTTTTTTTGAAGCACACAGTTTGTTGACAGGGAGTCTCTCTTTTCCAGGCTCTCTTCTGCTTCCATCTGGCATATTTTCCTCATTAAGAAATGAAAAGCAAGCCACTACTCACATAACTTGAGTGCAAGCAAGTTTGAAACCACATTCACACTGAAGGGGAAACTAGGTTTAATCATTACTAATAGAACGTGTGAAGTGTGGTTTTCACAACTATTTTTAGTCCACAAGCCATACAATTTTACATGGCTTTTCTGGACCAGATATTGAGCCTCGCTCAAGCTTCCAAACAAGACACAGCTTTTAGGACAACATAAGGGTCATCTTCCTATTTTCAACTCCTCTGTGCTCTGATCCTTTCCCACAGTTAAAGACTGCACTACCCATAATTTGGGTATTTCATTACATTTAACAAACAGCCGTACCCACCTGGCTGACTTTAGGGACTGGATTCGTTTGAAAAGGAGGATTAGTAACTTCCCCAAAACTCAGAGTGAATGAGGTAAGGAAAAGTTTTCCGCTGCAGTTCTTGAGATGTTTTGTGTCCTGTTGCTGGTGAGCATATCATTCTCAGCTGGCCTTATTTTACCCAGCAGCAGGCCATTGCAGCCTGGCTGACTCACCTTCCAGCGACAGCAGTGTTCGTAGGATTTTGACTGATACTTAATTCCTGCGGCGAGAAGTGAATCAAGGAGTATGTTTCCTGTGGTGATTTAAGAATCAATTTTGTATGTATGTCAAGCCAGACCTAATGCTAATGGCAGGTTTCTAAGCAGGGAATGGGAGGTCTCAGGTCATTTTATTATCTCGGGTACATTTTCACAAACCTGAAAGTTCTCTGATGTAGATATTAGGCATCTCCAGTATGTAAATGACCTCTGGGTTTAGAACAGTATAGAACTTACATGTTTTTAGATGTTAAAATATCCTAAAGCATGATTTCAGAACAGTTTTTCTGTGTTGTAAACTCCCTACCAAAAAATTATGCCTTTTGTTAAACACAAATTAAAAATAAGTTTTGTAAATACTTTAAGGTAAATACTAAAGACCAGAGGTCACTTACTTGGAAAAACCCTTGCTTCGGGTTTCACTGTAGAAAATGAACAACTTCAGAAATCCAGTCAAAGGTCTAATGCACCAGTCTGTCTTCTCATTTTTTTTTTCCTAGGATACAACTGTGCAACTCTACAGTTCTTAAAAACATTAGCTGGTTTATCTTGCCATGTGTGTAAGCAGAGTTTCATTAGTTGCTTCCCTTCTTGCAGTAACTCCAGATTCTTCACAAAGCATAGCAGCCAGCATCACTTGCTTTTAAACATTACAACTGACTGGAAATATATGTGGGCAACTCAGCTAAGTTTTATCACCTGTAATGATAAGCTAAATGCATACTGTTCTTTGCTTGAGTATATTTCTTTTGTATCCTTTCATATTTTCTTAGGAATCTTTCTAGATCCAGAGAAGCCTAGGCTTCTGGGCACAAGCCCACTACCCTTGTAATTTTATGTGAGAAAAAATCTCAGTTTGCTGGCAGCAGGTCTCCCAAAAAAGGATTCTTCCTCATAAAGATATTGAATTACTTAACACTCATCCTGCAAGAGATAATCTCTACCTTCTGCTCCCCTCAAAAATGACAAGCTGGCAGAGATGCTGCAGAAACAACTGAGTTCGTGTTTTGCTATCATAACCTAGCTAGAAGTTGTTTATACAGAGAGATAGATAGATAGATACTTATATATATATTTATACAGAAACACATACTCATACACACACACGCACAAACATAGAGGTTTTATATATCTTTTGGCCTTTTCACTTTCTGGTTGGAAGTTAATGGGTGTGAGAACAATGTCAATATGTGCTGCTTTCCTTTGAGAACAATCTTTATGTAACCCAGATTAAAATTTAACTGGCCTGCTCACTATTCAGTAAGTGCAGCCTTTTCAACAGGAGATGATAAAGATCAGTTTTGCTCAAACTTGTTTTCAAAGAACTTACAAAAACAGCTTCCCTGCTACTGGCGCTTGGATTGAAATGAATCACAGAACAAACCCTGTAAAATCAACTGCATTTCAGAGTGAAGTATAGTCATAGTCAGGGCACGCTTAGTATAGTTTTATATGTGCAATAAATAAATAAGGCTACAAAGAGGCTGGAAGGATTTATGGTACAATGTCAGTCGCTAATCTTGCTTTAGCTGCACTATAATGTTAGTCCACTTTGCAGTACTGTAGGTAACTGCTTCACAAACCTGCCAATTGCAAATAGCTGTCCACTACTGAAGAGTGCCTCAAGCAGGCTAGAAGTGTGATTGATCAACCCTGCTGAGCTCTGTGTTAGCATATTTGACTCTTATCACCAAGAAAGTTCAGCTCTCTGAGCTGGAGTTGAGGGAATGGTGTGGGAGGTAAAAGATGGACTGCAAACTCCTCATTTAAATTGCGGAGAAATACATGATCAGCCCTTAGTGCTGTTAAATCTCTTATCATGTTTAAACATACACTCTCCTCCCATACTAAAGGGAAAAGTTGAATTTCTATAGAAAGCTGTGAGTAATGATATTCTGGATGTGCTATATGCGTGAGCAAACCTCAGAGACTGCCCATGCATCTTCTGATAACAGGCTGTCATTTCTGGAAGAAAGAGCTTACTAGCTGAGAGAGTTCATATGTTCATCAACTCAGTCTGCTGGGAATCCTAGCTTCTGTCAGTGACAGTCAAGGCTGCTGTCCTTGAAATCCAGTGTACCTGAGATGAAGCATGCCTACAGCAAATTAGCCCCAGTATAGTTGCATGCTTTGATACTAGTCTATTTAATGTAACTTCAGAAGCAACCCACAAGGGCTACATGCCCTGAGCTGATTATCGATCTGCCCTTTGAGACAAGCATTTAGGAGATGTAACTATCTATCCATGCACTATCATGACTTTCAGACTTTCAAATCTGAGGTTCTTGCCATGAACTCCTGAGGTACTTTATCAAAGTAGGATGTGGCATTTGGGTATACAAACCCTGTTAATAAATAACAGCAGGATATGTGATTACTCACAGTGTATGTTGAAACTAAAGCAGGAATTTATTTTTTGAAGATTATACTAGAAGTTTCTTATCTTGCACAGCACCATGCTTACCTGTGTGCACTCCTCAGAACTGCCAGAAAACCTATGTAGGAATGCTCAGATCAAAAATTATTGAGTGTATGATGTCATATGTTTTGAAACAGAGACACCTGTGAAAACGCACATCACAAGAATACAGTAACCCATGCCTTTTTTTTCATGACTTTTTTATCCTTCTCTTGCCCCTAGAAAAAGAGTATTTCGTATGGGTTTACTGAAAGGTTATTAGCAAGCAATTGGGGGCTGCATCTTTATTACTTTTCATAGAGATTAAAAACATCAGTTCTTGGCTTCTCACAGAAATGGTCCATAATGATTTCTCTTACCATTTTAAATACTTTTGGGGAAGCTAAAAATGTCAGATAATTTTTCAAGTACTGGAGAAAACTTTCAGAAAGTGACAGGCATAGTGGTTTTTTTTTTTTTTTTTTTTTTTTTTTTTTTTAACCTTCTCTATAAATAAGTTCTGTTGAGGAAAAATAAAAGTCCTGTGGATCTGTTTTTGGAGGCATAATTGCACTTCATAATTTTGTGAAGGCCCATATGAAGCATTGCAGGCTTAATGCAAATTCTGTTGAAGCCTGTGGCCTTCAATAATGATCAAGAGCATTAAAAAGAGGGCTGAAATGAGGGTAGTGTTCTCTCTACTTCTATATTTTATTTCCTTTTGCTTTGGAATACAGCAGTGTGGACATTTTAAATACATCAGAAGTTAAAATAACTTTCTCCTGACTGAACAATTTCCATTAGGCTGCTGATCAGAGCTGTACACTAAGCACAGACTCATTGGTTGTTGCTTTTGGAGTGCTTGAAATTGCTTTAAATCTTTGAATCCCATACTATTTCAGACTTTCCTTGATTCTCTAGTGCTATCTAGTGGCTAGTAGTGAAAATGATTAACATATACAAATGCAGCTACAGAGACCTGTGCACTTAGAGACAAAGCTAGCTCCCTCATCCACAGCTAGTCTGACTTCAAGGAGTACCTGTGGGGCTACAGATTAAAGACAAATAGACTTCTCCACAAAGCTTCATTTTACCCAAATTTCCTGGCTACACGCCAGCACCAGACTGCAGAAGCACATTTTTTGTTTCACCAGGCTAGAGAAGAAATACTCATGCAGACAGGCTTCTCTTGACTGTGGGTGGCTACCTCCAGTCCTACTTGTGCCTAAACGTGTGAGCATTTCCCCTCCGCTGCTGCAGTTCACTTTTGAACTGGAAGTTCAGACTGGAGGTAATTTCAGCTAGTTTTCACACGAGAGAAAAGTAAACAGCCTGCCAGGCGCCAGCAAGTATCCTTTGTCTGTTTGCTGCTTATTGCCAGAGGTTTTGCTTGGTTTATCTTCCACTTGGCATTAAGAAAGAAACTAAGGTCCCTCAAAGCTGTTGCTACTTTTAGGCCCAGTCAAAAGATGACACATGAAATGGCTAGAACAAAGAGATTTGCCTATTTGGCCAACAGATTAAGGCTTAAGCTTAAATGAAAGATATGTATAAGTACACTTGAAAATTACAAATGAGTAAAGATGTCAAATTACGAACTGAGTAACGCTGAGTTCAGTGCCTATATTTATATAAATATATATATAAAAATAATATATAAAAGGAACAGTCCCCTACACCTAAAACACAGGATTTTTAACATGAGCCTAAATAAAGAACTATTACCAGTGAGGAATCCTGGGGTCTGATTCACACTTTTAGAGGTTCTCTTAGCCCCAGAAATATTGAATTGGTAACCCCAGATCCAAATATTTTTCAACTTTAAATAGGATTTCATTGCCCCTGAAAGTACTAGCAGGAATATACTCATTCTTCAACCTGTGACGACTACAAGTACCTACTGTGACTGTTCCATAAAAAAATAATGTGTGGAAAACTATCTTCAGGCTTAACAATTAGCACCTATCCAGGACTATTCACAAGAAACCCTAACACTATATATATATGTGTGTACATATGTATGTATATAGGGTTTTTATATAATACTTTTGAAAAGATTTTTTTTTTTTTAAAAAAAAAAAGGTTTTTATAAAAAGTTTAAACTTTTTTCTATAATATTTTTTGATATGCAACTGCTCACCAGACACACATGAATCAAAATGGAATAAGCAATAAAGAAGTGCACACAGGACTGGTTTGGCTTCTAGCAAAATAAACAGCTTTGAATAGTCTATGACTTCTGATGCTGGAAAAAAGAAAATACCAGATGATGGCAACAAATCAGTCACTAATGTGTTATTTCTACTAAATGTTGAATTTCCATAAATCTGTATTTATAGGCAAAGATCCAGTTGTAGTTTTTTCTCCAGCTTTAGATATTGTAATCAGAAAATAAAAAGGCCTCTTCTAAGAGGGCAGGAGAATGCACAGATTGAATTTTGACGGTCAGCTGCAGTTTGCCCTAATAAAAGCCAAATTGTTTCCTGGAAGATATGGCCAGATTGAAAAAAGAACAGGCCTTGTCATAATAGGCAGTCCATTTCAGCTCAGGAAGCCCCCACTTTGTCTCAAGCAATTCAGCTTCTTGGCCATAAGAGATTTATACTTATTGGAAATGCTTTGTTTGTTAGTCTCACATAAATTTCTGTAATGCAAAACTTAACACAAAGGCAATCACTGTTGTCTATCAGTGCTGAGTAAGATGTAAAAGCTTCACTGGGAGACTGCATCCGCAAATATTTCTTCTTAAATAATTGTCATGCATGATGCTAGAACATATTTGGTTAGAAAACACACTGAGTTTGGGGAAATGATTTTTTCCTTACATATATGGTTGAAATTATATGACAGAGCTAGAGATAAATATGGAACAAATGCAGGTCCTTTACATAATCTTGGAATGAAAGCCAAAACATTCTTGGTCTTCTTGGCTTCTAGGATTGCAAGTAAAATTCCCCAGCTTTGTGGTAGACATCTGCATGGCATTTGGGAAAGTGTTCGGTAGGGCCACAATCCGATCATGGAGGGAAACATGGAGTGCTATGCTCAGGAGTGGGTTTCTAACTACCACACCTCTCAGAAAGCAAGTGCCTCCATCAAACAGTATCTGAGCTTTTGTCCACTTGGGACCAAAAACTTAGAATTTCTCATTAGACAGAACAACAGAAACCAAAAACCAATTTTTCTAAAACAATGCTGGACCTTATTTCCTGTTAAAATGTGAGTTGCAAAGGAAATGCTGGAACTTTTTTATGATAACCTAAGACTAGTAGCTACAGTATTTAGCCAGAATATGGGAATTTAACGAGTAAATCATCCAGATACATGCAGAAAGGAGAAAAAATCAAACCCAGTCTCTTTAATAATTAAAGCATTTTTAACTCAAAGTAAAAAACAAGTCCTATGTAAAGTGCAAAAGTAAATATGTAAAACTTTGTTGTCTCAATTGAAGATCTACAGAGCCATTTGAGAGAATGCAGCCTCCCCAGCCTAAGCCAAGTGATAGCAGGAACAGGGTCTCCACATAGGCACTGTGATCTCAGATGGTCCCAGATATGCTTAAAACTAGTAGGCTGCACAATTTAATATGCACCATCTGCAGAGCTCTGCAGGGGCAGCTAGTATTTTCCAGTACTTAAGATTACCATGAAACAACACTAACATATTTTGTTAAATGTGTTTCTTGTTCTACTGGAATAACAAACTAGCAAAAGTGAAGCCCCCAACTCAGTCTGGATTTGCTTGAACTATCCAGGAGAAGTCTAACATTAAGAGTGACTTTTCCTTCACTACTTACTTATGTAGATATCCAACCAAGGCAACAAAAATGATCTGTCTGTAACTATGATTATTTTTTTCATTCAAAGAATTTCACATGAATAATACCTTATTAGCTTTTTGCAAGCACTTTAAACTTGGAAAAAAGAATAAGCTTGGGAAAAAAGAGTAACTTGTGTTTGGTCTGAAGTTAACAGAAAAGCATGACAAAAATAAACAGTCACTTTTAATCATCTTCGGCTCTTTGTCATTGTAGCAAAGGTTAATACTTTCCCCATATGACAACGATCATTATCTGCTGTTCTTAGTGGTTCCTGTCACAGACAGGACTTGCCCAGACAGGACATACTGCTGTAATCATTAGGACTATATTGATATTTATATAATTCACCTGCAACACTGACTTTTCTGCACAATAGTAGACACATTCACATTTAATACTGAGTAAATAATGACTTTTTTCAAGCCAAACTGAAATATGTATGTCTACAACAGTTTCAGTCAGAAAGATTCTCCCTAAACAGGTGGAAATTAAGTCATTTTCCATCAACTATATCAGGTGCTGCTCTCATCTGCCCACTGATTTTTGTAAAATCCCCAATAATGGGAAACTCAAAAGTGTTGGACCTGGAGGCTGCAGAATCTCTACGGTGATGAAGTACTTGAACGTCCAGAGCTGTGAAGTGCAGCACAGAGACCTTTTATGTACCTCTGCCTAAACACTGGTGCACAGTGCCCGACATGAAACTCAGACCCAGTTATCTCTGTTCTGCGTGCAGTAAGGGAAACCTGAGAAAAGGCATTCTGAAAATGTACTCTTCAGGTACCACCCTCCCAGTCTTGTAACATGCTCCCTCCTGTGATATGAAGAATTAGGAGTGTAAAAAAAAACACTATGAAGATTCACCAAACCGCGAGCTCTGTTGTCTAGTGCTGAGAGTCTCAAAGATGTAGCCCGCACCCCACAGAAATACTCAGAAAGAACATTTTCTCCTGAAAGCATAGAATTTCATCTACTCTGCCAAGTGAATTTGTGCAAAATCTAAAATGCTATTCCCTTTTATCTGTAATGCCTATCTTGCTCAGCCGAAGTGTATTCTTAACTAATCATAACGCACAGCCAAATAGTGAAATACAAGAAAACATGAACGAAGGATGACAAATCTAAAACTCTTATCTTTAAAAAAAACTTTTCATTTCATTTGGCTATATATGGGTAAACTGGACATATAATATCTAACTCCAAGTACTTAAAATATCCAATATAGCACTCTCAGCTAAGAACAAACACAGATAAAACCTTTTCAAGATTATCTAAATGCTACTTCTATGTAATAAAAAAAATATTTAAACTATATGAAGATCAAAAACGTGGAGTGACTACAAAGTATTTAGATGAAAAAAATTTGTTTTGTATGAGTCTTAATGCAAACCTCCTTGTAAAGGAGGGTTTTTTTTTGTAAAAACTTGCTGCTGCAACTTAATAAATGTCTTGAGTTAAAATTAATAATCTAGTTTGAAGAATTCCAATTGCTTCACCTGAGATGTAGGCAGCCAGCAGGATTAGTTTTACCTTCCTCTTCTTTCTACAACCAGACAAGAGCAACAGCTACATGTTTCTCCATATTTCAAATGTCCTCTTTAATTGAGAGTAGAAACTTTAATATTGTGCAAGATAATACCACAGGGAAAAAGAAAAGGTATGGAAAAGTTAAGGAAGCTAAACTTACTCAGGTATCATCTCCTATTAGTACGCATACTATTTTCAAGTGTTTGAAATGTACCAGTAAAACCTGCTTCTGTCTGGATTTTCCTGAATATCTGTGGCACAAATTCACAAGCTAACAAATAACTCTGCAATGTTGACTATGGAATAAAATGAATCAAGACCTACACAGCTGTGCAGAAAGATGCAGGGTCTACAAGTCAGAAAGAAACAAAATTATCTTGTGTATATATTGCAGGTCTTGAATGTGATAAGGACACAGTTTTAATAGCACTTGTAAAGGAACTAACAAACTTTTTCTATTCTTAGTAGTTTCAAACAGTTGCAAGAATAAAGGGGGAATACGGTTGTACCATTCGTCTATTTTCAATGTCTCTTTGGAACAATGCTTACTTTGCAAGACACTATAATAGAGACAGCTTTTCCATGTTATTTGCAAATATTTATGCAAATATTATTTGCATGTTATTTGCAAATTTCTATCACTAAATGAAAAAAAAATCTTTTTGCCACTTGCGAACAAAGAATACAATTTTGTATATATAGAGATGTATTTATTCAACTCTCTGTCAGGATCCACTTAATATACAGCTGCTTCTTTTAAAAATACACTGCATAAGGTGATCTTCAATGGCTACTAACTCCCACCCTTTGCTCCAACTGGAAAATATCATTACCAATGCTTCCATAAAGCTAACCCAGAAATAAGATCCAGCAGGGATTTCCCTTCTGGAATCACCAGGCAAGCAGCTGTGCCAATGATACCTCCCAAGGGCCAAGGAATGGAGTTTGTGTATACCCCTACACCAGCTGTCCTCAGTCCAGACTCAAACTCAAAAAAAGGTGGCAGATTTATTAGTATCACTCTAAGTTAGCACTGAATTAAAATAAAAGACTGGATAGCTGAACAGATAATGGTTTTATCCTATAAGATGCCAGGCCCTTCAGCTCTAGTCCTGTCAAATCCTGTAGTTAACAGTCATATGAAAAATCAATACACACCCCAAACCAGAGAACTTGGCAGAGTCAGGGCCAGAGTACTCAGCATCTTGCAGGATTAGAGTGATATGTGATATGAAAGTAGCACTGATTACCTTACAACAAAGAAAATCAAAACTCCTAGGTTTGCAAAGTTTTTTATACCTCATGGTCCAATTGTGGCAGCCAGCAAAGTAGGGGTCATGCAACATGCACATGCAATGCTTTCCACACTGGGGCTGGGGAAGCCAGGGGTCCTGCACTGCACTCTCACACAGAGGTGTGGGTCACAGCCAAAAGCCTCTGCCCAGGCTGCACGCCTCACTCTTTTGATCCCCAACGCTTTAAGGGCTGCTTTTTAAACAGTCTGGACTTCAACTGTTAATGTTCTATGTTTTAAAATAGTAAGTCAACTTCGTATTCATTCCCAGACAGTCTGATACCTGGTCTCATGGATTTGCTAGGAGTTGGGGAATTAAGACAAAATCTTAAAATCCAAATAAAGCTATTTCTAGCAGATGCTTTAAGTTCCAAACAGAAAGTAACATCATTAACTTTTTGCTGTGAATTGACCTTTCACAACAGAATGAACAAAATTAGCATATCATTGTGAAGCAGCCAAAAACACATCTGCAACTTTTTTTCATCACTGACAGTTTCATATTTATTCATTTAAATCCTCCACTTAGACACAACAGCAGTAATAAAACAACTGTACACTACTTCTGTTACAAATATAGATACTATTTAAAGTAACTTTACATACTCTAATGTAGGCATTTCTCACTCTAAACCAGGAATAAGTACAGAAGACCAATTCATCACCATAGCCTCTAGTAATGATATCATCTGTTTTCTTTCATCATAGGCTATCACACTGTAGCTTCTAGAACAGTTAATGAGACAAAGAGGGTTTTTTAGTTAATCCACTTAGATCTACTTGCTAATATTATTTCACAGATATTCCTAATACTGTTTTTATTTGCCACTAAAACAAATGCTAGTCTTCTGTCTTTTCCATATCCGTTTAATAATGGTCTGAGCCATTTCCTGCATTTTGAGTTCAGTGGTTTATCTTAAATGACAGCTGACGTTGGCCTTCTTGCTACAATGTTTGTGCTAATTAACACAAAGGGCCTTGCTATTACAAGCATATATAGCATCCTAATTAGCTATCTGTCTTTCTCCATCAGAAGTCTTAATGGAATTTTTCTGTAGAAAGGCAAATTGTGGCCAAAGTGTGCATTATCTCCAAGATTCATACGAGCTGAAGAGCTCCCTGCCAAAGCAGCAAGGGCAAAGCTACAGAAATTCAGCGAGTAAGGTTTTGGGAAAACATTTTAGTGAGGATCCCAACTTCTTAGGAAGCCGAGGATGTTGATACATTTATTGACCAAGGTGCTGCCCGAAGAACTCCATACCTGCATTTACTTACCAGACACTGGCTTGTATATTAGTGTCCGATAAATTAGTGATAATATCAATAATATAATGTCTGTGGCCCTTGACCCCCCGTTCAGCTTGATTCCTGATGCTGATGCAGGAAAACCTTTCTCGACGGTCTCTCACTCACCATCCCTTGCTGTGAGGGTCTCCAGCTCTCTGCCCACCTCCAGCTACTAGTTTTAGCCCTCCTCACTCAGGGTTGGCTCTAGCTTTGCTGCTACTTACAGCTGTAACACTAACTTCCTCCACCTTAGTTCAACGAATATCTGTAAGGCTTTCAGTGCACCAAGGCAAATCTGCCTTGAGCAGCTTGTTCATACTTCTGCTTCAAGCAGCTCTTAGGAACTTCAGTGCTGATACTGAATTTATCTTGCATGTTGGAAAAGGACAGATCTCACTTGCACACGCTTTACATTGGGAAGGTTACTTGCAGACCCACACAGGCTAGAAAATACTACTATGATAAAAGAAAAGTCTAAATCCTTCTAAATCCTTCTAATACTGCAGTTGTTGGGCTCTCTTTGTTTACCAGGGAAAGTTTCCGCTGGTAAACAGATTTTTCAGTCCTGAGTACAATTCCCTTCCCTTTGAAGCACCTCCCCTGCCTCCCCCTTGTCCCCCCCCCCCCCCAAAAAAAAAGGTAAGTGAAACTAAAAAGAATAGTTTCCTTTTGTTGGATACACCATGACTTAGGAAAAAAAAAAAAAACATGAAACAAAACAACACAAACAGAAAAGCCAGCTCTTCCTCCTAGCTCCTTCCACTTGGGCATTGTGAAATCATGCAAATAATCATCTAAATTATTGAATCATCTGCCTCCATACTACCTACTTCTCTGTCTCCTCCAAAACTTCCATATTTTGTCAATACTTTCTTTCTTCAATAATCTTACACTTTCTGCTTGGTAAGTTTTGCCCTTGCCATCCCCTTACTGACTTGATGACTTTATTTTATCCAAACTTTTTCCCATATATTTCAAATATTCAAAGCCTCTGAGAAAAACATTCCAGTTTCTCTGTATGGTTATTAAATCAAAAATCAAACTTTTTTTTTGGTGGATCACAAGTCACCATCATAATATTACAAGGAAAAAATAACTTTACCATAGATGTGACGTAACTCCATCCCAGTGCTCTAATCGTAAGACAAATACTTCTATCATATACAAAAATATGATTAAATGTTATTTTTCTTCAGTGAAGTAACATGGTCCTAAGAAGCCAGAAGAACAAGAAGGCTATATAAACACTTCCATTCTCTTTGCTATGTGGAATGTAAATAGTAAGGTCTTGTTGACCCTACTTCTCTGAGCAGCTGGTTCATGACAAAACGGTCAGAGTGACTGTTCCTTTTGTCCTTTTTAAAATAGCAACTGCTTCCTCATGGGTGACCCCTTCTAAACTCTGCCCATTCACAGCAATGATTTGATCCCCTCTCTTCAGGCGTCCGTCTTCTGCTGCTGCACCCTGCAACGATACAATACGTAATTGCAGACTCATGTATTCCTCCCTCCCTGCTATGCTGTCCTTATGGCCTTAATAGGATGGATTTAGTGCCCATTAACCTTTTTTATTTTCTGTGATGCTGTGTTATTGACTATAGTCAACAGCAGCATGGTCTCTATGCTCTGCACTGTGCCCTGGCCTTCTCTAAGTTGAATCTCCTCTTGAAGCTGGATCTACAGGACTTTCAAGCTCCTACAACCCTTCCAGTCTAATTAATATAACTTTTAAGCCCTGGAATGGTAACAGTAAGGTTTTTTCTGACAAATGTTTCAGCAACTGGTATTAGAAATTTGGTAATCAAACCCAGCCCTGTATTTTGACTTACCATAAAAGTTTGGGGTACTTGATTCCATTTTTGCTGACAGGACTATCTCCAAGGCAGTCGAAGCAGCTTGCTCAGGAACTTTTCCAAAGGACTGATTTCCATTATTTTATCTTTGTCTACATTTCAGACCCTCAGTCAAAATAAATAAAATGGTCCTATCCACTACCTGAAGCTAAACAATCTCAGTACAAGGTGTGGGCTTTTTTCTTTTTTCAAAATATGTGCACAGTTCCAGCACCTGAGAGTTGAAACAGACTCTGCCATGCACAGTGTGGAAGTTCTGAATCTTCCTTCAAATGGTGCAAACACATTTTGAACAGCACTTGTATTAGCAAGGAAAGCAGTTAGAAACTGCTAGCAATAGTCTGGCCTCAAACTCAGGCCATGCTTTAAGAAAATGGCTGCTGAGAACTAACAAAAGAATGGCTTGATTGAACAAATTTACACTCACTCACCTTTGCAAATACTGTCTTCACATAAATGGGCAAATCTCCATGGGGACTGCCATATCCCCCCACAATACTAAAGCCTAGGCCGTCTGGTCCTCGATCCAGTGTAATGGTTTTGTACTGAGGAGGTCTAAAGAAAAGAAAGAACAGTATTTTTACATTCTCTTATTTTAAGATTTGACATGTAGCATACTCAACACAAAACGTTCCTTTCAAATTAAGTAATACATTTTGCTTTCCATTGTAATTACAGATGTCTTAATCACAATGTGCTGGACATTTTAATCCGTGTAAAATACTAATTCTGTCTAAGGCCTTCATTTAGCTAGTTTTACGCACTCCTTTCATACCTTTTCCACCCAGCTCACAATATAATTACTGCTGGCAGGCTCCTTTAGCAGTGCTTTCCCAGCCGTATACAGATGCAATACCAGCATCTCTAACCTCAAAGAACAGAAGGTACAATTCATAACAAACAATTACTTTTAAAATCCTGAAACTTCTAACACTTGCTAAAAGAAGCCTAAAAATGGCCACAACAGCTATTTTGCAAGGTTTAAGTGCTCTTCTCCTCTTTAGATACATGGTTGTATGTTTGTATATATGTATTTTAACAGACCGTGTACAGGCATAGTATATTTCCGTAAATGTATTTTGGTTATAAGAACTTCTTAAAATTCTGTGTTCTGAAGTACATTTGTGTGACTTAAGAACCTCATTCTCTCTTTTCCTATTCCTAGAAGAAAAATACCTCAGATTTATCATAGAGTTTGAGATAAAACTTGCTAAGCAACAGCAAGAGCTCTGCCTTGCAGTATTCCGAAGTTAGAAGTTACAGGTTTCTGATAGTTCAGTGCTAGAAAGCACAGTATGGAAGGAACCATATGTATTACCTGGACTTTGATATTGAAGTCTGAGAAAAAATATTTTGGGTGAATCACCTAAGTTCAGTTACAAAGGCACAAGGAAGAGGAGAATAAACCAAATGACACTGTAACTCTACAGATGAGCAAAAAGCAGCACAGTGAATTTTATTGGAAAAAAATGTAATACTGGGTATGTGACCTATTGGTGCCATGTATACCAAGTGTGTCCACTATGATTATGATAAACGATTCATTTGGTAATGATTTGTTAGAATATGTAAGCATTTTAGGTGAGGTCCCACTTAAAATAAGAGGCAGAAGAAGTTGTATATTGTAATACTCACCCTAAATCATCCTGAAAAATGCTGGTCGAAGTTAGCCCTGTAAATGAAAGATTGGATGTAGGTGGATCCTGCTGCTGACCAGTTACGACACTCACATCTCCTCCAGCTACAACCTAAGAACAGAGTTCATATGCCAGTAAAATGAGAATGCTGATCCACAAACAATTCAATATAGCAGCCAACAAAATGGCATTCAGAAAGCTACAGTCATCATAACTTGTCTCATTTCTTACATAAAAAGGACCACTTGCTAAAATTCCAAGAAGCAAAAGCATGCATTGGGAACCCACTGCCTCTCCCACATTTCCTTGCAATATGACCTTTCCACAAAGAATATTCTAAATGTCACTTTTTTTTTTTTTTTTTTTTACCTGCAACTCCATAGTGCCAGAAGCATTCTTCAAGAGGCTAACAGCTTGGGAGTGAGTCATACCTTCGGTAGATGTTCCACAGATGCTAACAATCCTGTCTCCAACCTGCAGAATTAAAAACAGTATCCAGCTATCAATAATAGTTCAGTTACATAGATTTACTTAGCACTTTCTTTCAACAACATCAGATATGAATATCCGGATTTAGTTAGTTTTTATCAGCAATGCAAGATATAAAGAAAGAAATTAGCAGTTGCACGTGGTATGTTCTCTCTAAGGCACAAAGCGAGCCAGCATATGAGCTGATACAGAAGTAGAAAATTTCGTGTCACAATTTAAAAATTACACTAGTTCAGGGTGACTTACTCTTTTCAGTGTAAGAAAATAATGATTCTTTATAGAATCGATCCTAGTATTAGCGAAACAGAGTATACAGAAAACAGAAGTCCATTTTGTGCATCACTTGAAGACAGGCTGAAGGAGTAGACTAATGCCAGAGATTATGTGTTCAAATTCATCTTGAAATAATCCCTTCATTTCCCAACGAGTATGATTCAAATTCAACAATGAAAAAGTAAACCAGACTCTGGTCTAGGCTGAATATCGTACACATGTGCATGCGGTATTAAATAAGATTGCAATTCACCTTCCATTTTAACTCAATCCTAAAACAGTCAAGTACGGAAAACGTGACATAAAATAGATTTATTTTGCAGCTGCCGGACCGACCAGCACACTAATCATCAGAGCTCATTTACAGAACCTATTGTTCTGAACCATGCTCCCTGCTTTGAATTCTGAAAACCTTAGTAGTTCTGCAATCCAAGTGTGCTTTAAAACTTCTTTCTCATGTTAATACCTTTTACAAATTACCCTTTAGCATGTCACAAATCTGAGTTACTGTGCTGTCAATCTAAACAGCAAAAATTGTTGTTACAGCCAGAAGAACTCACAGCTATACCACATGTTGGTCATCTTGTGCATTTCTAATGCAATCTTTACGAAGTCCATAACAATTAACTTACTCTGAGTTTCTGAGTCTGAGCTGCA
This sequence comes from Rhea pennata, assembly GCF_028389875.1. Classification (NCBI taxonomy): domain Eukaryota; kingdom Metazoa; phylum Chordata; class Aves; order Rheiformes; family Rheidae; genus Rhea; species Rhea pennata. The sequence goes on from NC_084702.1 coordinate 19,626,961, forward strand.
ACTCCATTTGGATGCATCATGGCGATAAAAATAGGGACATCTCCAAGAGGACTTCCTACACCTCCAGCAATGCTTACTCCTAGTGAATCTGCAGGGCCCTGTTATAGTCATGAAAAATAATTAGATTTTTTCTGGAAAGAATATGAGAGAATTTGCAGGCATAACTTAAAAAAATTCCAAACACCTTATCTTACTATTATCTCAAGCTACATTTTAAGTTAATGAATTTTTCTTCCTATTAAGAAAGCATAAAAAGCACAACATATTTTTTTTTCCTATCAGCTGCAGGTGAAAATTTGCTAACACACTTGTATGTCTGATCTTAACCTAACTAGATACTTAGAGAAGCCAGTCTCAGATTTGTAAAGTATAGAGGGCATGGGCAACAACAACTGGATAGATGGAATTACATGATCTTTAGTAACAATCTCCTATTAAGAATCACCTGAAGATTAGAAATTATCTTTATGCTCCCCCTAGCATCTCACTACTGACGGACAAAAATAGCTTACTTCACTACAGTATGTTACTCCACTACCTATGAACCAAAGCCACTACCATAAAGTGGTATTTGAAAATTCTACTTTGAGAAGAGAGTATCTAAATATAAACAAAGAAATTGGATGACATAAAGTCAAATAAATAAATACATTTTGGACAATCAGAAATAGTCTCTGACTTAGATCTTATAATCCTGAAAATGAGTGTATCAATTGAATTTCACTGTTGAAAATCTGCTAAGAATCAAAACCAGTCTCCTAATACACACATAAACAATTTTTTAAATCAACAGAACAGAGAAAAGCCAACTGTTATATAAGTACCTAAAAGGTTTGCAATGACAAAAATATAAAATCTGAAGCAATGGGCTTGCAATTTTAATACAGTTCCCTTGACTTTAGTGAAAAGTGGATTTAACCTAATCTTACAGCAATAAAACAAAGCCCCCTTAGCTCTTTCCCTTCACTTTCAAAACAGGTCACAAAATATGATTATATGAGTCACACTGATTTTACACAAGAATAAAGTCTATGGGAGTCACATAGTTTTGACTTGAAATAACTAAAAAGGCCAGATTTCTACTCTTACGTAAACACACCTATTGCCAGTATGTACAGAACATATTCCTGATACATGTAATTTTATATTACAGCTTACCTTTTTTATTTCGACTGTTCTTAATCCCTGTATTTCAGAAGCTGCTGTCAAAAAAAATTCCAAAAAACGTAAGTTAAACCAGGCTTTTTAAAACTAGCATTTTGAAGATGCTTTTCCAGTAAAGTCATCCAAGCCACGGTCATCAGCCTAACTTTTGTTTATTACAGACGTATGTATACGTTTAAACAGATTTTGAAAGTGGCCATCATTACATTAACAGAATTGAAATACTTCTAGGATGGATGAAAAAAGGTCATTCATTCATTCTCTTGATTTAAATAACTTCTGGAAAAAAGACTGCCAAGAGCGCTCAAATAAAACAGGAAAACTATTTCAAGCAATACTTGGGTTGGCAGTAACTTTGTTAACCTTTTGCAGTGACTTGCAACTTTCTGAGCACCAGAAAACAATCCCACATCTATCCCAATTCAGTTATCTATCCTAACAACTGTACTGTATCAGCAACTGACCACTGATTTCCATGAATGTTTAACTGAAGACATACTTACATTAAACAGAAAATATTCGTTCAACATATATCCTCACCATCTAAATTGCTGGTGTGATAAGTTGCTATTTTCATTCATAAAAGGCTACTTAAAGGTAAACAAAATGTATTGTACAATAACCATTCCCCTAGGATTTTAATTACTTTCAAGCCCACAGTACACAATGACAATGTTTTATACAAAGCAAAAGATCTCAGTATCAATTCACAGGTATTAAACAGTGAAAGAAGCAAAGGAACCTTACTGGTATTCTTCTTCAGACCACTTTCAAAGACCTCAGGTGCACTGGAACCAGAAACTGGGAAACTGAAGGATGAGAGACTGCCACTTCCTTCACTGACCTAAATACAGTTTTACATTGAGATTAGACAGCAGCTTCAAACTCCCAATTTGATAGAAAGTAAAAGCATAATCTCCCATATTCAGTCATTTTACTACTTTTTCTGTCAGTTAAAAGCTGACACACTAAATTTCTACGTATTTTAGGGCATTCTAGATGACTATTAATTTAAAACATGTCATTAGACTAACAGAGATTGGATGATTAAATTTCTGCACAAGGCTTTGAAGTTCTGCTTCTGAGGGTCAGATTATGACTTTATTTTTATATTTTCTATCACTTCATAAGGATTTTCGGGCATAAAAGTTAGCCACAATTATCAAGGTAGGGACAGAATACAGAAGACAGACAAACAAAACATTTATGTGTTATCATGTGTACTCCTGCATTCACCCAGACACTCCCATCAGCTAAAACTACTAGACTCTCCATTCAGCTACACATGCAGAAATCCGAGAAAGATTTTTGCTACACTCGTGAAGCAGTGTAAAGAAACAACATGGCTCATGCTGCGTCTAATTCACTGACTGTGACATGGACTCTTCAAAATGTTCTTCACTGTGAGTTTCTTCTAATTTAATAGCATGGATTAAGACCTCACATAGCCTACATGTTTTCATCTTGGCTGGCATTATCCTTTTTGAAGAGAACCTAACAGTTTAGCCCTTACTCAGTCTTAACCTGTTTAAGTTCAAATGTCAGAAGGTCTCTTTGCTTAATTACGATTTGAGATAAACTTTTTATGTTTATCTTCACCCCTGTACGATCTGTATATACAATTTACACCCAGAGCAGCTCTAAAGTGAGCTGTAAGTGCTTCAGAAATATAGTTTCTCCTGGAAACCCTCATGCTTTATCACCTGAGAACCACAATGTGAGCTGTTATCACATCAAGACACAGTCACATGTAGAAACTGATGGAAGTTTGTAACACTAATTGTCTAATGACAGTTACACCAACATCGTTCAAGTTTACCAGAGAAGCCTGAAAAACAGATGCAAGTTTGCTGCTTTTGGTGGTCAGGATTATGATAAGAGTATGAAAGGAGGGGAGAAATTCACTAAGTTTGCAGAAACAATATTCCCTTACAGCAAAGGCACTTCTAAAGTAACCAAGAGGCTTAAAGCCCACTCCAAGTTCTGCTGATATCCATGAGAACTAGAGCTCTCTCTACTTCCCAGGATGCAGCCCTAAAAATCATATTTAGACAACATAGCAGAGTCACTTCTGGAAATTTTTGGGGGCTGGATCATGTCTTTAACAGATACAATATGCGAAAATGAGCACATAAAATGGCTACCAGAAAGCTGTGAAGTACATAAAAGCCCCTACATTTATTCATCTTGGATCGGGTATGTGGAAAATCACTGTCATTGTAAAATCAGTCCTTTTTATTTGCTTTCATTATTTAACCACATTTGATTTCTTCCAAACTAAACAGTTTTACAGTTACAAACCTGGCTGCTCTGGGATGTTCTCCTCTCAGAATGGAACGGACCAGCTTTTATTCTTCCGACCTCTAGTCTTACTGTACCTAATGAACACTGAAGAACCAGTAATTTATAATGTGTCTCTTCTAACTACAGGAGTCCTATTAAAGCATATTTAAATAGTTAAGTCACTTATTAGATGATGGAAGAAGAAAAATAGAGGGGAAAATATAGGTCTAAGAACCCTGCAATCAGCACCGAGTTCAATGGCAGGCTCAGAGCTCTACCAACTAGGTACAGCAAAATCACCAATAAAGAAGGGCAAATTATTTTGGATTAACCAATAGTACAATGCAGTTATGAAAATTATGAAGGAGCCTAATTCTGTTACCTTTCACCTAAATTGGAGAAGTATTGATTCCTGAAGTGTAATGCCAAAATATATTTTCAATAGATCATTTTTTAAAGCTTAATAGAAGTGGAGTGTATTTTCAATGCAATTACTAAAACCAGTACAAAATCTCAAATTATCAATCATTATTTCTGTTTACGCAGCTGAGAGCATGTTATTTAAACTGGTAGTTAGCCATCTTACTCCTGCTATTGAAATTACCACTTATTCTGGAGCTTCACCAACATAAGAAATCAGATTTTGAGAAGAACGTTTTCCAAACATCCATCTGTAGTTTAACTGCCCTTTTTATACCTGGTTCCCAACAGGAGGTTAGGTAAGATGGACTTTTTGCACATCAGCAAATCCTTCCATTACTCTTTGAGATTTAAATTATAGGGTTAAGTATCTACATGGCTGCATGAAATTCATGTCTCAGAAGAAAATTCAGCATGGAGTCAAGTATTTAGAAACCAAGACATCTAGTTGATTTTGCAAACATACAGATATCTAACTATCACAAACAACATTTAAAAATCTGGACTTCTGAAATAATGCAATTAGTTAGAAGCGTCAAAACAACATCTATCTGCAATATATTCAAATACAGAAGTTTCAGTGTGTAATTACTATTTTGCTTTTTCTTCTTTCTTCCACAGGGAAGTTGCTAATATAGACTCCTTTATCCATGCATCCCAATAACGTTTTTTGACAGAAATGTATTTGACAGAAAATTCATGGTAAGAAATAGACCAATATATCAAAAGCAACAATAGGCTATAGCCATTCAAATAAGGTTTCTGTACCTTACAACTAGCATAAACAGTTACTGTTCTTTTAGGATGACACTAAGAAGGGATTTATTACATATTATTCTTTATATTTTTAAATATAATTGACTTCTTCTATATTCTGAGATTGACATGATCAGAGCTCAGGCCAAAGCAGTCTTTCCTAGTGCTATGACTGACTAATATCAGATCATATGTACCACTCTTGTCCAAAATGGAAAGTTCAGGAAGCAGTCTTTGTACCTAAAACTACCACATCCTCACATAAAATGCAAACCCACAAATGAGATTTAAAAGTTATTATGTGTGAAACTGGGAGGTAATACTTTCCAACCAAATTCGTGAATAAATCAATTCACATTCAGTTTTATTAAGACTTCCTTTCTCTTCCCCAACTCTCACATTTGATAAATCACTAATTCAAATGAGGGAAAAGAATCACCAGCTTTTCATATGTCGTAGTGATATTTAAAAATAAAAACTGCAAGAACAGGAAGAATTTTAAGCCTGAGGACACAGTTGAGTGGACTCACACTACCTAAAATGCATTTGGATGTTCCAAAGATTCTCGATAACTTTCTAACAAAATTTATTTTAGATTTCTAACTTAACATATTTCAGTCAATTCATGACAAAGATCTCCTAGATCTTACTCTTGTGGGTGAAAATAGAACTGATCCCTGAATTAAAAATAGTGACTGCCTACATGTGAGAGATCATGCTTTACTCCATTTATACCGCAAGAACTAAATTGAGCCTTTAACAGCAATGTGAAAATTATTTTAAAAGCCTTTATTTCCATCAGAATGAGGACAATTAATTACAAGTACTGAGTAAGATTAAGTCTTTACACCTTTAAAATATGAATGATAAATGGGAACCACAAGTGTTTGGTTAGATACCCCGAAACTCTCATCAATTGATAAAAATGAAACTTTCCAAGTACTTTAATTAAAAAGAGATGTAAAAGCACATCAACAGATGAAATACGTATAAGTGAAGTATCAGGTAAGAATGGAGAAGTACTATTGCCTGAGAAGAGTATATTAATGAGTTCACTACCTGAACACACACCATTTCTGGCACACTTACTAACGGGCACATGCTAAAAATACAGGAAAAGCATTTCAAAAAACCAAAATCCTCCAGGAACTGCTCAAGACCTGGAAAAATCTACCTTTTAATAGCTATTGAGTGCAAAGAAGCATGATCTGGTCTATGCATCCCAGAGTCAGCTATGAGTAGGATCTGTTAAAAATTTTCCAGTGGTACAATTTTCCATCGGAAAATGCTAACTTGATGGAATCCTAACATACATCAGGAATGTCTCAAAGCTGTGGATGGAAAACAGACAAGCTGGCTGACCAGCAGGACTTCCTGCCAGACCACAGGAAATTCTATATTTCTGACTTCATTTAGATTTGGAAATAGGGGGAGGAGATCAGAAACACAAAATTCCTTGTGAACAGAAATTCTGGTTCCTGAACAGCTGCAGATCTGAGGTTACTTCAGTTATCTTTGTGGGAAAATGATTTCTGACATTAGATGACTAGCTCACTGGAAAAGACATTACAGAATTTAATAGATGTAAGGTAACACTAGGTATATACAGAAGAAATCAGATGCACATTAACTGTGAAAATATCACTTACTGGAACAACAAATCTGATGAATTCTCTGTCAGTTAAGTCAATTCAAAATATCTTTCCAAAAATGTGAGATACTTAACTAGTTAACAGTTTGTTAGAGAACTATAGGGATAGATTTTAGACTGATCTAGGTAACGGTCTTTTATAGCCCTATGGTGCCACCTCTGTTCCCAGTTCCATCAAGAAAAGTATTAAAATCTGAATGCTTGGAGCTAAAGCTCATTCCTACTGCCATTTCAATAACAGTCTGAACGCACTCTGACTTTGAATAAAACTTAAGCTTTCAGAAAATGTGGATTTACACTTTCATCTACTTCCAGTTTCACTGATACCTTTAGCAAAGCTGCAACAGCCTCTTGGTTAGCATTTCGAACATCTTCTCCATTCACTGTCAGTATCTGGTCTCCTTGCATCAATCTCCCATCTGCATCTGCTATTCCTCCTTTGACGATGTCTGACACAAACACTCCCGTATCATTTCTGCAAACACACACATGTATTTTGCATCACAGCAGAGCTGACAGATCATTTTCATTCTTTGAATTCTTAAGGCTCCTGCCTGTAACTAACATGATGTCCCCTCAGTTTTGTGTCAAGCAGTGTTTGGGTAGCTTCTGCAGGTAAGGTTAATTAGCTTGGGCAAATAAGTGATTCTGAGACAGGATCATTCCCTTCATCCCCCCATCCCATCCCCTGACGCATTCCCCTCATGCTCAAAGGACACCAGCACTGCACCACAACGGAGAGCGCAAGCTTGCCCACCAAATCCCAGGCTCACCCTCCACGCACAATCTTCATACCTTTTCCCAACTATACTCAGTCCAAGGCCTTTACCAGGCTTCTTTTGCAGCTCTATATTGAGTACATCATACATATCTTCCTCCTTATACTGGGCCTCATCTCTGTATACAGTTAGACGAACTTTTTGTGGCGTCTGTCTGAGTACATTTATTGCTTCATCATGTGTGGCATTCCTCAGATCAATCCCATTCACCTGCAATGTAAGCACAAATGGATAAACCATGCCACGCTTTCCAATGTAAATAGAAGATGTGTAATTGATGACAATAGATAGCGACCAAAAAAAACATCACACCTCTAATATCTGATCCCCAGCCCATAGTCTCCCATCTTTAGATGCCGCTCCTTCTTCATATACTTCATGGATAATGATTGCTCCCTGTGGATAGATAACAAAAATGCATTGCATGCTGCAAGAACACAGACTGCACTGCAAGTATACCACGCCCTTGTTTTGAAACAAGAGCTATTAAAAAATATCCTAATAAAATTAACCAAAGGGTGGAAAACCAAACATTTAATTGACAGATGAACAAATTATCAAAATTTTTAAGAAAATCTCTTCTACTTCCAATTAAAAATTTTTGGTTGGCTTGTTTGTTTTTCTAATGTTTTCCTGTCTGTTTAGCATCTTTCTATAAACTTAGTCTACAGGACCAAATGAAGACAAAATCTTTCCTATTAGATATTTTAATGTCATTATTGCCATTTCGCTTGAGGGACACAGATTTTTTTCCAACCAACCAGCAAAGTGTCTGCTCCTCCAACAATGCTCAGACCAAGACCAGTCCGTCCTTTGGAGATATCAATGGTTGTTTCACATCCAGGAATGATGGGACATGTAGCTGGGTCAGAAGCTAACGTGGCTGGAGTTGAAGATCTGCTTGTGTCTAAAACAACAATTAAATACCCTTATTACGCTAAACATCAGGCTTGACATCAGAAAAGTAACCATAAAATAGCGTCCACTGATAACCCAACAGCAATAGCTGAGTTACCAAATACCTTCTCATTTCAAAACACCCACATAACAATGCAGCTCTCACTCCACGTCAGACAAATACTGTCCCGAGCTTTCAGTCACAGTGGCCCAGTCTTGATGCCAGCAGGTACCACATTCACAGTTTTGAGTTTGTTGGGAAGATTAATACATACAATACCCTACATTTGTACTGCCTAGCTCTCATAATTTGGACAGCCAAAGTCACTAGGGAACACATAATTGCTTATATTAAGATAATTTTAATTTAAATATCTATTCCAACAACAATGAAATATCAATCACTGAAAAATGAAGCACATACTATATGTGTTAAACAAATATATGCAACTTATGTAATGGGTAAAGTTAAGGTGCAAATAGTCTGCCTCTGACTCAGATTGATACCATGTGTTTACAGAAAGAATATGAGGCAAATATAGTGATATTTCCCAATTCTAGCAATCTGTGGACAAGCCAAAGGTTGCATACACATTATTAGATCTAATGGCCCTCAGTAAGGGCTTACTAACACCAGTATGCCAGTCCACCTTTTAAGTCACTTTTGATATTTGCAGGAAGAAGTCTCACGGGGTAAATATATATTCTCGCAGTGTAACCACATGTTGTATTGAAAAGCTCCTCCTGACTTTGCAATGTACATTTTTAAGCAGTAATTTATGCGTAATCATAAATTTTAGGCATCTAAAACAAAGATGCTGATTAAAAGAAGTTCCAACGAAACTGAGAAATAGACCATTCAGAAATACATATTTATATTAATGAAATATTTAGGTACAGTGTGAACAATTGGTTCTACTGGAACAGTAAGCCTCAAAACTAGCTAAGGCTAGACAGAAATCAGAGGGTGATGATGTTTCAAGGGTAAATCTGTGTGGGCTCACTGGTAGCTCTGTTGCTCCGGTGGGCAAACTCCCTCTGCGTAAGATGAGAAACTGCTTATGCTTAGGGGGGGAATTAAGGCTAAAGTAAGATAATTCTGCCCAGAAGATATTTAACATAAATGAAATATAACTAGTATCAATCAAAGGGTTGGAAGGAAGCCTTGGGATACAAACTGGCCTTCGTCTAGTTAGCTGTATCAGTAACACTATGCTGGGACAAAATCTGCTATGTTACAGTGTTGGCAACACCAATTTTAGGTACAATTGTAGCAGAAATGGGACCAATGAGGAAAAATAAATTAGGGCTGTGAAGAGAAAAAAAAGGTGCAGGGGCAGTGATAAGGGGGCTTAGGAAAATTAAAAATGAGGATAAGCTATTTAATCAGGTGTAGAACAAAGGAGCGTAGGAAATAGATCTTCAGACAGTAGGGCTGTGAAAACCCCAGTACATGAGGTAGAGTCTCGTTGAACAGCACGCTGAACTTTCCATCAGGACTGTGTCCAAAAGACCTGATGTGGCAAGGTGGGATAAGAAGGGACAGATTTTTAAGGAACTTTAATACAAGCGAAGAAGGAAAGGCAACAGAATTGTAACTTAGTAGCTTTCATGCAATTTTAAGATTTTTATAGTACTATAATTCTGTATCAGTGCTACTACTAATAATACATAATAGAACCATTAATAAGTAATAATTATGGGTATATACATGTAGGTTAATACTGTGATGTGTTCATTCATCATTTAAGATATTATTAGCTTCTTAGTGGCGTGTTGTTTTATCAACAGCCACGATAATCATTTCAATCAGTTGTGTCTCTAGTCTCCAGACTAAAGGGAGAAGAGTTGGACTTGGCCAGTAATACATCACAAGACAGTCTCACTATTCTCTTGTGCTAGGAGGGACAATGTGATTTTTCTCACCACTCTTAATGGAAATGACTCCCATCTTATCTTAGACAACCATGGCATAGGCACTCACTCCACAGATTTTGGGATGGAGGAGGAAATTCCTCCCCTCTCCCACCTCTGCAGCTGGCCCGTGTGAGGACTAGAGCTTACATGTGGAGCTTCATTACTTTATTTAGATTGATCTATATTCCAGAAGACAGCTGAGCGCACAAGAAGAAGAGAGGTATTTGTAAGACGGATCTTTTTTTTTATCCTACAACCATAACATGAAGCTAGACATGCATGGAGGAAGCTTACTTCTGATGGCCTCTGGTTCTGGTGAGCCTGAAGCGGGGACAGTTGCAGGCTGCTGGATATTCCTCTTCTCTGCTAGGGCAGTGCTGGCAGGGACTGGTGCTGCAGTCAGGCTGTCCACCTCCGCTGAGTTGATTGTAAGCTTCACTGTGGTTTTGGATGTCTTCAGGAGACTGATAAACTGAATGATAAAGAGAACAGGTGGTAAAGAGAGTAATTAGACTGTTCAGCTGTAAAACAAAGATTAGGCAGAATAACTTTCTGGAAATAGGAGCTAGGATGGCAATCCTGTGAGACAAAAATTGACGTTTTCTGTGATAAACAGCAGTAGAGTTAATAGCTGAGGGCCAGATCTCGCTAATCCACAAGCTTCAATAAAACTATGCCACACTACAGTAGATGAGAATGCAGCAGTCTTTGGACAGCTTTCTGGACAAAATATTATCTGTTTACAATAATTAGTAGAAAAATCGTGCAGTCCAATTCTGATTCCACTGAAGTCAATGCCAAAACATCTCTCAATTTAAATGAACGTGATATTATGCCATCCAAGCATCTTAATTAAACATATAAGCAGAAGAAAAGCTTGAAAATACTATCCGCACTACCGGAGGGAGAGAAGGATGCTGGCCTGTAACACAGAATTGAAATAAACTCAGGATCAATCTTGTGTTACTGATGCACAGGAAGAAACCAAATCCCCTCGGAACTTTAACATATCAGTAGAACTAGAAAAATGTTTTTTTTTTTTTCCAAAAATGAGTTCTTGTTCAATCACTCTGTCCTTTCTTCCAAACTTTACCTAGTTCCCTACAAAGAACCTCGCTACCCCTTTGATACTTACTCCAGAGACAGCAGTGCTCTCAGAGAGCAAGACAGATGCTCTCTCAGCCTTTAACAAACGGAAAATGATCTTCTCCCATTAAAGAATCACCTCTTTTGGTAGCAAGGGAGATTCCATAAAAAAGCCCCCCTTGATTCACTACAGAACCCAAGCTGAGTTTGCAGAGTTAGAAATTAAAAATATATCTTGTTATTTAGGAAAGGAGTTACTTTTCCCCAAGAGGCTAAAATACCAGACTTGGAATATAATATAAGACTGTTATTACAGTCACTTCCCATGTATAAGTGCAGTTTGTGACCTGATACAACATTGATGCAATTTGCTGATTTAAAATATACAACTAATATTTTCACAAGTTCCAATATTTTTAAAGTCCAATAGCTAGGAAAGGTCATTATTCAGCAATAATTCATGGTTTTTATTCCACAGTTAGGTGCCTCTGATAAATCTAAATCACAGAAACACAAACATCCCCCCCCCAAAAAAAAAAAAAAAAAAAGAAAAAAGAAAAGAAAAAAAAGCAGTACAGAGCAAGACTCTTCAAGCAGTGATTAACGAAAAATAACAGCTAAACTAAGCTTTCAATTCTGGCTTATTCCCCAACAGTTTTTGTCTTATAGACAAGGCCTTACAGAGAAGGTCTTCAGGTCTTTAGTCAGCTTTGAAAATACAGTTATAGTATAGCTGTGGAAACTCTAGTTTTGTTAGGGAAACAATCATTCCAAGCATTTAGGGTTAGTTTTTACAATTTTCCTGTTACTCCAGAATCACCTTTTCTACTGGATAGCCCACAACAATTTCATCATCCACTGCCAGGATTTGATCGCCAACTTTGATTCGTCCATCCTAGAAACAAAATAGAAAAAAAAAATTAGCTCTGGTTGCTACTCCAAAAATTATTTTTCCTTCCTTATATGGACTTTAAATGTTCTCACACCTTTGCTGCTGCACCATGATCTGTCAAGCTCTTAATAACTACTCCACTAATTGTGTCTTCTTCACTAATAGCAATTCCCAATCCTCCTTGATCCTGAGCAAACAGAAAAACGCAGATAATTAGGTCCTGCATTTATCAAAATGTTAGAACATTTTCACTAAACATCTGTGAAGCTTCACAACATAACAAAGGTTTAGATATTCACAGTGCCTCAATCTTTTTTCTGCAAGCTAATTTCTTTTTGAAATAGTGAATTTTTCAACCTACCTACAGCATATCAGATACCTAGATATATCTGAAATACTTCTAAATTCAAACCCATTTAAATACTTAAAAATGTAGATCAGTTGTTAAATTAATAAATAGAAGGAAGACGCACAGAATATTTGGAAACTGTGGACTGAGGTAAATAGAATTTCACGATATTACTTAAATATAGTATTTGAAACCACAGAAGTACATACAGGAATGGAATATTTAGAGGATGGAAAAATGCATGCTCTTCCTGTAAAATTAGGACATAGTTGTGGCAGAGTGAAATTTCTCTAGACTTTTCACCTAGAAATAAATCATCTGGATACCATACTGTAACATCTAGTCCAGGTTAACAAGGCCAGATGCCTGCCAAGTTACAAACTAACCAACAATCCTAAAGTCTCAGCACTTCTGCCTGTTCGATACAACAGTCTTCTCCATGCCATGCCAATAAGCAGCAGTAGCCATTTTACTCTCCTTTGGAAGGTTCATAATTACAGAACACCTGGTCATCTTCTTCCAAACGCATGATTTTTGTTACTATGTATATGTTAGTTTGGGGGATTCCATGCTCATAATCTGCTAATTAGAATTTACTTGGAACAACTCAGGCAATTATTTTACCTGAGGCAGTGTCAAGCAGGTGTTAAACCACTAGAAAAATGTGGATGTATGTCAGAGGATGAAACCAATTTTGGTTAAATGCAGTCTATCGTCTCTCATGACACTGCAACCAGTTTTCTGCTGTGGTCAGAACACACACTTCTCTTTCTTCGATTAATTTGTCTGATCCAACAGAAATCCTGTAGCAGGACAGCCTGGGGGAGCCCACTGGCCCTCCACGACCTGCTACCAAACGCCTCCAAGCTGCCCCCTTCACTGCACCGTGCTGGGGGCAGAGACCTAGCAGCCCCACGCTGCACTCAGCCACAGCCTGTCTACCAGAAGTTTTGCAGCTATCACAAGAGATGCCTTCTTCCCAAGACACGCAGTAATTAGAAAATTAAAATAAACTGCCAGAGCCTCATGAAGTTGCCAAAGAGGGTCATTAGGTCAGGGAAGCTTTGCAGTGCATTCACAGACCAGAAGGGCAGATCACTAGAAATCTCTATTTTGACTTTGAGTAAGAAAGGGACAGAATCTGTCTGGCTTAAGAGGGACTCTATTACACAGAGAAAGTTGATAGACACAAGTGTGGCTGAATTAAGTTTAATTTTCAAAATACACCTTAGGTAGCTCAGTTTAATTTTCAAAACATACCTTAGGTAGCTCCACATGCTGAATGGTTTTATACGAACTAAAGTCAGCAAAAGCATTAGCATTCGTAGCACTGAGATCAGTCTGGCAGAGAAAGAAAACATATCTGTGAGCAACTACTTTCAAAATTAAATACCTTCTGCATTGAACTGAAGTAGCAACAAAACAAACATTCAAAGTGGGTCAGATCGTCTTATGGTTCCATATAAGCCACTATAACTCTCTTCATAGTACCGCTCAATTTGGATGAGCATTAAGTAAAATAGAATTAGCACATGATCTGTAACAGCTGTACTAAAATCTCATTTATTTTTTCATTTAATTTATTTTTCATTATTTGTTTAGTAAATGGAGCACTACTCACAATAATGTTAATAATTCACTCAAATGAAAAAAAAAAACAAAAATTTGCTTTACCTCTTGGTTTTGAAGTGCCCCTGAAGTACAAGATGAGGACTCTACTGACTTCCCAGGACAAACAGCCATCTGATTTACTGCATCTTTATTTCTACAATTAATGTAGTTAAAGGCATGTGATAAAGCAGTATTATATTTCTTCAAACAAGTTTAACTCTAGCTCTTTTTTCTGCTTTATTTCTGGCAGTCAGAATGCAAATACCAAAAGCAAAAACACATGACATATTCAACAACTACTAAGGACTGTGTTAGAAAGCACATCAGGCACATCTGCCTCACCAAAATCAAAAACAGAAATTCTCCCTGTTCAAGAATTTTAGTATATTTAAAATATTTTTTTAGCAAAATCTTTAAACAGAATTTACCTGATAAAGATTATTTTTACTTTAGATGCTGCACATTTGATTATTGATGACGCATTCTGATGAGTCCTTCCATAGAGTATTTGCCCATTTATCTATTTAAAGAAAATAACAATTATCAGGAGATTTAAATTCCCTTAAACTAATGTATAAGCCTTAAAGACACACTATTATTCCACATCACTTACTAAAACAGCTTTTTAAATATTATATTAGAATTCTGGAATATATTTTGTCCTGCTTTCACTCCCTCTTCAATGAACAGTACTAAAAGTGTCCCCTTTGGGTTATAGTGGGTTGACTGGGCACATCATCTATTTCCACTTGTCATTGATCACCTTGTGTTGGATGTAGGGAGACAGCAGAGTCATAAGAAATTCTACAAATAACAAACGAATTATCTATATTCAGCAACAAGATTAATATTATTCATTGCATCTCATCTCTGAGACAGCCACATTACACACAGCAGTCTGAATGCTGGTTCATTTACAACCTGAAGATTTGACCCTACAGTCATCGTCTTTACTTGACAGAGCAGACTCACTGAAACTCCTTGATGCTCATGTGATTCAGATAAGATTGGAGATAGCAATGTTTGCAGAATTAGGCCATAATTTATTCACACTGGAGATATTAATATGAGTTTGCAGAATCAGGCCGTAATTTACTCACATTTTATTAATTACATTTGCTCTTGCAAATGCAAAGCTGCAGTGGAAAAGTCTGCTGTAAGAATGGGGAAAAGACTTGGAAATTACAGCTTGGACCTACACAGAGAGAAAATAATGCAACGCACACCGAGGTACTACTAATAGACACAGAGAAGTGGTTAACCA
Organism: Rhea pennata; assembly: GCF_028389875.1. NCBI lineage: Eukaryota > Metazoa > Chordata > Aves > Rheiformes > Rheidae > Rhea > Rhea pennata. The sequence goes on from NC_084702.1 coordinate 19,642,030, forward strand.
AAAGTCTGTAGGACCAACACAAGCAATAAAATCAACAGTGGGCTGAATATAACAGCAATCCTTCAGCTCCCATGCAGACTGCATCTAATAGGCATTACTATAGGGATACCCAATCCTTTCATTCACACAGGAGGTGATAACCCAGATGCAGCAGTACTTCTGGTGTTCATATGTACTTGTGAAGGACCGTGATCAGGAAAAGCAGCTAGCGATGGGGCACAGCCACCACCGTTGACCAACAAGGACTTGTGAATGCAAGCAAGTTCAGACTATCCCTCCTCAAAGAGTGCTCAGGCTGAGACATCTCTTAGCATCATCTTGCATATTTATAGTGTAGACAGTAAGCAAGGGATTATTTGAGAACCGGCTCAGGCCGTATGTGTTTCAATGAGTTCTGAGGATACTTGGCATCTACAGCATTAAGTTTTTTTTTTTAAAAAAAGGACTTTTTAACTGACTTAAGAGATCCTTTTAGCAGATCACACTGAACTTGCAGCTTGCAAGTCCCTCTGTGCAGCTGGATCGACAGAGCTACAAATTCTCTAGCTTTTCTCCTAGTCTGCACATGCCAGTCCATATAGGTTGTTCTTCCAGGGTCTCCCTCATGCTTTGTTGAATTTCACCCTTTCTTCAGTGTATCATCTCCCAGTGCATCCCTGCAAACTTCTAAACACAGTCTTGAAGTTACATGGAGTATCTCCATGTGAGTAACATGCTACCTACTGCTCTGGAGAGAGTGGGTAAAGTAACAGCAAAGAATATACCTGCAAATATCATAACTGAACTGAGGCAATATTAAAAAAAAGTCATCTTATGCTCATATAAACAGTGAGAATGCTAGATGTGCATTAAGCTCGTGGGTCTCTTCATCATATCATATCATGATATGATGAGGGAACAGCCTGAACGTGTTATGCAATCAGAGTCCATGATACAAACGGATCTGTTCCTGATTTCCCTTTTTTAGTTTCCATTTTATACAGTACACAGCATATATTCTGTATTACCACACTTTCATTAGACTGATCTGTAGTTAGAAAGTCTGTAGAACTCCACAGGTGGATGGATGAACAGGCTGCAGTGTTTCCGTGGTCCACAGTGCATTCCCCTCCCACACATCTCCACAATACAAAAGCACCCGTCTTCACCCATTTTTAGCCATTTTAAATGTATACATACATGCACAAACACATATATATACACATATATACATAAAATATATGTATATATGTATGTATATATGTATACACACACACATATATATGCAAATATATATAAAATCCCAACTGCAATTATCTGACACACATCGGAATGAAAATTTGGTATCACGGTGTTATCAGGTTGGGTAATTTGGGTTTTCAAGGTCATACAGTTCACTGAAGAACACAACATATTGCACCATTATTTTATTTCTGTTTTGAATCATTTCTCTTTTGTTTTTGAGATTCAGGACAAGCTGCAAGAACTCACCTCTAGTAACTCATCTGCAATCTGTAACCTGCCATCTTTGCCAGCTGCTCCAACTGGATCAATTCCCACTATAAAGACACTCATCCTGGATCGATCTTTGTTACCAGCAAGACTAAGTCCCAGACCTGTCCTTCCTTTTTCCAGCTCAATCATGTGTAGCTCCCCAGGTAAATTTCCATAGCGCTGCACGATCTTTTCTAAATGTAAAAATCAGAGGTTGGATTCACATTATAAAGTTTCACCAGTCACCTGAAGAGCCAAGGTCAGTCTCCAACATGCACTACTTAAGAGTAGAATCCCAAACTGGGGATGAGAAATTTTAAGTGTACAGCAGCACACTTTCTTTTCAGCTAAGCCTTAGGTGATTTATAATAGTATTCCTAGTCACTTGTTTTCCTTCTATCCTTGGAGGAACTGAAACTTCTCTTAAAAAAAAAAAAAAAAAAAAAAAAAAAAAAAAAAAAAGAAGAAGAAGAAGAAGAAGAAGAAGAAGAAGAAAGAAAGAAAGAAAGAACTTACATTGAAAAGCAGTAATTTCCATTGTAATGGCACTTTCAAGTAACAGGAACAATCTTACATTACTGCAATCAGTTATCTAAAGCCTAGTGAAATTCTTCAAGTAGTCCAACATGTGAACAGTGAGTCTGGTCCACTGAGGAACACAGAGATTACAGTGCCCTCTACAAGAGCAAATTAATCTAACATTTCACTGTGTGCATCTGACCACGCACAACTAAATGCTGACAGCAACACTTAACACCCAAACCACAAAGCATACAAAAACAAAGTAGTTCAAAGTAGACCCCCCATATCTTCTGCTATATAGCTATTTCAACGCTGAATAGTTCAAAAATTGTAACAAAGGATAGACTTACTCCAGCTGTAACCAAACTCATCCTCTTTCTCCACATCCTCTGGGACTTTGCTGGAAGATGACTGTGCAACATCACAGCTCATTCCTGAAAATGCTGAAGGAGGGGGCAGAGGCAAGTTACAAAATGAAGTTTTTTCTGGCTCTGAATCTGATTGACTGGATGCCTGTGGAGAGTAAGAAAAATGCAATGACTAAGCACAGGGAGACGCTGTGTAGGGCAAACTAGTATACAAAAATGTCAAAATGGCAATGACTACAGCTTTGAAATTCAAATACCAAGTAGCAGGACTTCTAAGTGAAAAACACAGCACAGAAAGGCTGCAAGAGATCAAAGACGGAAACAAACACTAGGCAAGGCAAAAAAACCAACTTCACTCCAAAATGTACTTTGAAGCAAACAGAATTGACAATCAAAGCCCAATTCAGTAAAGTTTTATGTGGCCACTTTACATCTCTGAAAAAGTCTCATATGAAGGCTCAAGAATTTTTTTTAGTATTGTATTTACTGAAGAATTTTACTTTACTTTTAAAAGCCAGTAAATGTAATTTCTTCCTGTGATACACTTTGGAAGCATGTAGGAAGAAAGAGAAAGGAAAAAAAACTAAGTAATTTTAAAAACTCCTCCAGTCAAGGAGAATAATTGGAGTATTAACCGAAAGAAAATTTAAATACAAAATAAAACATATAACTGAAAAAAAAATCACAATAATTGGACTTCTTCAGTCTTATTTACTGGTTTCCTATAAGCTGCATGGGGGAGATCAAATAAATAAAATGACAAAAATACTTTTGGTCTTGATATGTGCAATTTTCTTCATGTTTACAAAAAGCCCAAAGTATAAGCACATACGAATACTGTAATATAATGGTTGAATACTTAAATCCAACCTCTATCAAGACTCCAGTCAGGTCAGTTTCCCTGGGGAATATGGGAACATGGATCCGGATCAAGGATTTGGCCAAGTGTCACTAATTTGTACTTTTTTGGTTTGCTCTGTACCATAAACAAGAATAAACATAGGGGCGAGAAACTCATGCCTGAATATCATCATTCAGAAGCTAATCCAAGCCCAAGAGAATTTCACTTGCAATAACAATTGTTGATGTAAACAACATCAACCTTAGATGAAAACCAAAAGCATTTTTCAAGGACTAGGATTTTCAGGTATTGTCCTGCTTCCTAGCAGTTTTATCGTTTCATTTTTCAGTACCTCAGTTAGCAAAACTTTGAACACAACACCTCAGATGGCAGCTCTGGGAGCCAAAAACTGAGACACTTTCTTTGGTCTAAACAACAGTGAAATGGATAACAAACATGCGCTCTGGATGACATCAAAGTTGGGCTGTATGTCAGTGCAGCTTTCATGTGAAGGTTTTGAGAGAACAAGAAATTCTCCAATTTAGTCATATTGCGATTTAAGAAAGTTCTCATCTCTCAGGGGAAATAAGCTACCTTCATTCTCTGTGTACTCCAAAGATATAAAGAAAATGCAAATGTCCTATTTCAGTTCCCTTTTTCTGCTTCTGGTTGGAAAAGATTTTCCCCTTATTCAAAAATTTCCTCTAGGAAATTAACTAAGAAGTCAATAATTGCAAAATCCGAGGGAAATGTTAAAATGGCACCCAAGGCAATGGTTTACATTAAAAATGTCATGTAAATGCCATATGAATTTTTGTATTGTTGTATCAAAAACAAATTTTTGTATTGTTGGTCTGTGCTTCAAATCTGTGGGTCATATAAACAAGTCATAGCACTCAGTTAAGATATCTTACATGACTGAATTTGCATTTGGAATTATTTTACAGCTTATGCAAATAATATCCTAAAATATGCTAATAGTTACAGCATAGTTTTTTATATAAACCTCAACTGAAGCAGCAGAATTATAGCAAAGACATTTTTACCCATTAGAATCAGAGTAGGGTGGAAACCAAAGTTCAAGACATCTTTTCATTATCAAAAATTCATGTATCCAACACAGAGAAATGGCAGAATATTACCTCAAGAAGGTGAGAAAGGGTGAGTTAGTTCTATAAATGCACTAATTTACCAGACTGCTTCCTAGAGGTTTAACTCAGAACTAATTAATGTACAGAAAGAAATGAGAAAATACAATGTGTGAACAGACCTTACTGTAGTGTATGTGTTTTAAATTCAAAATCGATACACTACTCTGGAACTCTGGAATATCTGTAAGGTGTGGATATATAGCTACACCTGACAAATAATCCCTTATCAGCTGCAGCCATCAAAATTTCATTGATGGAAAACATGCTTCCTTCCACACCTCCGCACAAACACACATAAATTTGAATGTTTTACGTTTAAGGAAATGCTGAAATGGAAATAAAAACAAGGCTCTTTTGTGAGAAGGGTAAAAAGGCTGTACCTGCGTTCAGCACCCAGTCTGCCACGCTGCACTTCTGGCAGCGGACAGTGGCTCCCTCTGTTTACACACACATAAGACTTTTGCTCCCTGAATCGGGCCATGTTCAAGGAAAACACTATACCGTTTTAACTTATCAAATATTTCCAACGTGCCATGACATAATATTTCATATTATGCCATTTGAAAGGCAAGACATCAGACAGTATATGAACTCTTTGGCTGCCAGGGTCGCTCTGGTCACAGCCAAGCGGATATTAAAAATGTCAGCAAATCTGGAGCACTTCTACTTTCAGCATAGGAGGTACACGTGGAAGAAGGAGCAGCACTTTGGAAGTTATCACACGCCATACACAAATGCACAGCACACACAGGGTATGACCCACTCACTGGCATCAAGACAAACCTTGAACAGTGTGGGAGCAAAAGGGTTAGTTGGGGAACAACGGAAGGTAACCCTAACTGGATTCGATACCTCCTACAACAACAGAAAACAGCAATCCATACATCACAGTATCTTCGGCAACACAGAGTGGTATTAACAAACAGCTTGGCTTAAATTATAGATTTAACTCAACTATCTGCAGACAATTTTCAACTGCATTTATTTAAGGAGTTAAGAATGGTGATTCAGCAAAGTATCCTACTCTGCATATCTAAATCTTAGTCCACTTCTGCAGAAGAAGTAGGAGAGAAGGCAAAAGGCCAGTCTTATCTGATTTTTTTAAAAATATAGCTGTAGAGAAACTGCCAAAAACGTAAGGTTTTCTCTATAAATATGTGAAACTTTTTCCCAAAATACTTCTGAAAATACAGAAAATAAGCCATCATTCATGTTATACTTTATGTTACTTTTATGATACTTCCTCTCCTCACAACTGTAAAAAATATCTATACAGATTTCAAAAATACACATACAGCTATGCAGCACACGTCATAAACGTTCTTTATGTATTTGAGACATCTGACATACTGCAACACTGAAAAAATGAGAGGGTACAATAACTCTGAAGATGTAGAAGCAACTAGGAACTACTGTATTAAATCAGAAATGCATGCACATAAGAACTCAGCCTTTATTCATATTGTGTTAGAGACCAGTTTCCCGATACAAATAACATGCAGTAAGCACTAACCACAAAAGAACAGAATCTAACATTTTTCAGATTTCCAAAGATGTCAGCATCCTGTTCAAGGGGCATCAAAAGAACTTCCAATAAGCAGGGGGGAAATATTTTCACCATTATCAAATGAAAGCTTTCAAAAAAAAATTTTTTTTTCATGCAAAGTAAGAGAAATCATAGCTGGAAAGTCCTAACCACAAAAACGAAAAATAAAGTATACAACAGCAAAATATCTCACACTGATGAGGGATCATTTATGCTCAGGTGGAAACTACTCCTTCAGTAGTTCTGAACAGCTCAGACTGAGTAGTCATGATTAATGGAGCTGATATATTTTTTTTAACTTCTTCAAAACTTTTCCATGCTGGTGCCTGATCTGTATCTTTTAAACTCACTACACAGACTTTCCATCCTCATCAGCAGAGTATTCTATCCAAATTCGGTTTAAAAAAACAAGCACAGAGAGACACAAATGATGAAGAAGCACATATATAATGTTCGGCAAACAGTCTGTCATCATCAAACCTTGTTAGTGTTGAACTGAGAAGCATCAACAAACGGGTTAGTGCTGCTGAAGACGGCTGGCCTACAGAAAAGATTGTTCTGCAGGAAAGCCAGGGAGGGGTTCTAAAAGGAAAACACAATAGAAACTAAGCAAAAATTTTAGATTAAACCTTTGGGATTCATGAAACAAACCATACTTATTTTGTTGTCTGTGCTAAATGAAAGAAAAGATCCACTTCATGCACTTTGCTACAGATGCATGAACACAGGTAAAACTGCATTTGCTCTGTGGCTATACTAGCCGTGCTAAAGGGAGAGCGGACAAAAGCACTGACCCTCATACCTGCCCTAGCCCACCAACCATAAAGTCTGAATAACAGAAAATTTACTTCTTATGATATCTGCAAAATTTTGTCCAAGAATCTCAGCACAAGGAACTCTCTTATACATTGATATTAATAACTACAAAATTGCGGATTCTTGGACCAGAATAAATGTAATTCTTAGTGATAACCCAGCACAAATTTTAGTTTATTTTTTAAATTTCAGATTAATTCTCATTGTTTGAATTAGCTTATGTGGTGACATACCAGCAGTGTATGTTTCAAAATAGAAGGTTTAGTAGTGTTGGATAACTTTATAAATTACCTTCATGATACCTCTGATAGATCACTTTGTATGCGTGAGCATGTGTGTACAGTTTATAGCTTAGTAAAATAAAACTCTCTAGTCCTTAAAAGTACAAAGTGCTTGCTTAATATTATCATGTTACTTTAACATAAAAAGTGTTCTAGTATTTAGAAAAAATCAAGGATGCAATTTGAATTTTCATATTCCCAGTGCAGTTCTTGCAAAGCACTCTTTCAAGATCAGATTTCCTTTGAACAAACTTATTTACCTGAAAGAAAGAGTGAATAACCCTGATATAAGTAAGTTGGAAAGACTGTCAAATGAATACTTAAAATAATTTCTGAAAAGAATGTGTTTTCTGGTTATTGCCTGAATGTGTCTTTGCTGTAATGTTCCTTAATGCTGCTGGAAAATAAGTAGAATAAGTAGAAAATAATGTAAAAGGCTTGCTACACCAACTAATAAATTTAGGAACATAATCCATATATATATGCCATTTAAAATTTTCTTGAGGCTTTTTTTTTTCCTTTTTTTAAAATATTCCTGAAAACAGATGTATTCTAAATATTTATTCTCAAGTTTCATTTTGCAAAACAAAAACTAATATCATTTCATAAAACAACATCTTGGTTCCACCACATCTTTAGTACCGAGGAAGTAAAGCTGTAAAGCTGTGCATGAACAAGATTTCATCACTGACCAGTCACTCAAAGACAACAGGCAAAGTTTTCTCTACACAACAGGATTTTCTACTTATGTACACAATTCAAATTTCACTTCGTCTTGCATAAAGACAGTCTTGGAGAAGTGATTTATGAGTAAAATGATCTATTACGCTTTAACTATCACATTTGCCATCTGCATAAAATTTTAAACTGTAACTTGATGGAATGTTATGCAAAGAAAAAAAGCATCACAAATATTTTGCATAAAAACAGTGAAGTCCTAGTGAAACAGAAAACAGATAACCACAGTAGTTCAAAATCTTCATGTTTGGACACGATGGCATAGCACATGAGACAACTGCTAATTTAAATTTCTACCCATGCAACTGTATTGTATTAATTGGGACTGCTTAACTTTATGAACTATGGAGCACTTCAGTCTGCTGACACAGGTATATTGTATACAATATGCATGAAGCAACTTTTCTTGCACAATTTAGGAGAATCAAAACAAGTACTAAAATAAAGCGGTTTTTACTGATTTTTGCAAAACTTTTTTTTTTTTTCTTTTTTTTTTTTACTGTTGTGTGCATTTTTCACAAATGTGTTCAGGTTGCTTAGGTACCAGAAGCAAGCATTTTGCAAAGCATAATACTGTAGCCCTACAGATCGTCTGAGACCATAACTCCAGTGACAGATTAATTCTTACTTAGAAATAAACAGAGCAGTATCAACACAGATTTGATGAATAACTGCTTGCAATCAAAATTATTGAACTAGTTTCTCACAGCAACACAGCTCATTTGCATTATCTCGGCCATCTGCTGTACGCTTAGGCCCATTTTACCTACAGCAGCCTGAATGGAGGAGGAAAAAAAAAGAATAGAAAGAAAGAGAATCTGATTCATTAGCAGCATGTCACTTGAAAATGACTGCCTTACTAAATACATAGCAGTACCATATTTACAGCTACTGTCTGCAGGCAGCTAGCTGTCTGGGTGACTGCACATGAATGAAGACAGGAAATTCCCTTAAAGATCTTAATATAAAGTACAGATGCAGGTTTCAGAAAATGAAGACAATAAAAATAATGCTGTTTACAAAGATCACAACACAAAGCATGTATACAGTAAGAGCATTTGCAATGTTTCTGCTTACAGGGAAACAGAAGTTTGTTAATAAACAACCAAGAAACAACTAACAAGCTTAATAAGTGGAAGAAAGAGAGAACGAAATGCAATTAAAAATAGCAAAGGAGAATTCTCTAAGTAAGAAAAGTAAGTTGTGATAAAGTAATGGCAGCTTTCACATCCCATACGATGGTCTGATTATTCGGTAATGGTAATTTTGCTCATATCACAGCAAATACAAAAGCCATTTCAGCATCTCAAGTATCAAAACTAACATTCAACAAATTTTTTTCATGCAACTTTACCTGAGATGACTGATGGTAAAAGGGGTTAGTAGGTTTCTGCCCACACTGAGCAGAAGCTGAAGAAGGGCTATAAAGAGACTCTGGCTGGGGAACAAGAGTTATGAGACAACTAGTAAATAAACATGCAGATTACACAGACTCTACAATGAGGAAGTTTAGTTTCAAGTGATGCAAGCTACTCTATTAAAGCCCATTAGCTTGTGTCTGTAATGTCCATGCAGCTTAGTGACGGAAAACTTCCGTGTACTTCTAAGTCCTTTCATTAATGTCCAATGAATATTTTAACAGGTGTTGTATTTCTGCATGCGCTCCTCAGACATGCTGTCAATTGCTAAGAGTTGATTTTAGTTAGACTCCTGCTCCGCCCCCCAACAAATTATCATTCTTGAGGCTTTTCAAAATAGTTTGAGGATGGCGTGCTGGAGGGTAATTCCAATTCCAAATCGATTTCATTCTAAATGGAAATAATACTTAAATCAAATCTTTGTTCCTAGAATAGCTGAGATGGAAGTTTCAGGATTAAATATCCCATTCCCAAACACCACCACCTTGAACAATTATTTAATCTATTACTACATATTATGTCTCTTTCCATATTTTTCATGCTTACCCTTGGTCTGCTTATAATGCTTTGTACCATAAAGACTACAGGATTGCCTGCCTTCCGTATGGCTTCCACAGCTTGTTCGTGGCTGGCATCTCTGAGGTCAATTCCATCCACCTGTAATTGGAAGTCCTCATCTTATCATCACGAGAAGCTAACAGTATTACAAATCAGGTTTGGGTTTTTATCTGTGAACTTTTATGGAAACCTAAGCTCAAACCACTGTATTCAGTGGAGAGGTTTCTGACCTGATCTGGCCTGAAGTGGAGCCAAGTCTGCACATACAGGATTGAGATTTACAAGAGCGCTGAAGGGACTTCCAATAGTCCCCTTCTACTCCAACTGTAACTGGGATGGTTCCTTGCCCAAAATCAAATTTCAGGTTTTAAATATTCTCAAAGGTTTTCAAAACAGGTTATTCAACCTTCTTGGTTCAAGCTCCATAGGTTTTCCCACAGGCAATGTGATACAAGAGAAACAACTATACGAGAACAGTGATAGCATTTGCCAAACACTGCTGCAAGTAAATCCCTTCTCAGAGTAAATTACCTCTCCAGTACATCCCAACATTTAACAAAGTGAAACTTGTAAGTGCTGGAGGATCTTTCACTTAGGGTATTATGTCAGCATATAGCATTTTTTTCCTTGCTTTTTTTTTAATAAACAGCTGTTTGACATTTTCCCCAGAATTTATTTTTTTAAAGCTGAAAAGCTCTCTCTCTTCTTAAAGAAAGCATTTACAAAGGATGGCTAAGAACAAATTTTTTGTTCTTGTTGATTGTCTTGGTGCCTTCCTATGTATTTGTGTGTAAAATACTTTTTCTTGCTATCCAGGTAAGAATCGTGTTATGTTGAGGTTAGCATCAGAAAAGCATTCTCACAGTGACAACAATAAAAGACAGAAGCTAACATAGGTTATTTGTTAGTGGCAATTCTTGCACAAGAAGTTATACAATGAGGGTTACCTCTGCCTCTGTATAACTCTATCTCAGGCTTAACCATCCAATGTAAAATAAGGAGAGAAATTATCTGAAAGAGAATATTCTCAATCTAGGAAATGAAGAGTAATGTTACAGTTTTCTGACTTCCCCTGTCTGAAATACTATGTACATTAGCAGAAAGGAAAGCATAGCTACCATCTCAACTTGAGAAACGGAAACTATCCATTCAGAAACACTCATTCAGTATTAATTATTATTTTTGCTCACTCACTTCCACTTCTGCAAGCACCATTAACAGAGACAAATGCTGCATTCATAAAAATCCAGATATTCAGTTATAATGAGTATTTTTTAACTTTGTGGCCATTGAGCAAAATTCCATCTCTGAATCTGCTGGAAGCTCTTCCATCCTGTCCTAGAAAGTGCTGCTTATATTTCTGCATTATTTCAAGGTCTTATATTTAGATCTTGTATCAAGAATAGTTGTACACCACCTGTTTGAATGACACAGTGTAAAGTAGGCTCACTTTCTTTCAGAGGAAGAGTTACATCTCCACCACCTGGCTCAATACATTTGCACTGGTGGAGCCAGCTAACAACATCCACGAGGGAGAAGAGAAGAGCAGCTCCTAGCAGCCTGATGATGGAGATGGGGTAATGTTTGACTTACTGCAAAACATCTTGGGAAAGATAAATTCCTTTCAGCATGCTAATTCACCAATTTCCTTGAACAAGGAAGTTGAAATAACTTTAAAAGCAAAGAACTGGCTAAAAAGGAGATGAGAAATCTGTACAAATTGCTCTCTGCAAAACCATTGGTTTATCTGTTCTCTGTCATGGATACATACTCTCAGCTTCCCTGCAACATCCCCCTATCAAATTCAGTTACCCTCATGTCAGCAGGAAAAAGAAAGATTAAATCTTTAATTCCTGCACAAGGTGAGCAAGAATTGGGATTAGTGAAAGATTTTACAGTGAGATAAGCTTGGCATTCCTTTGCAAGACTTCCCAATCTCATTCCACTGTTGCTCCTATCCAGTATGCACTGGTAGAACTCCTTAGCTTTACCAGAATAAGCTCCTTCCTGGACACTCTGGCTTCAAAAAGAGATAGGCAGAGCCACAGGCTGAGTAGACTCCATGTAAACACGGACAGCCACCTATACTGCAGAACATATATACAACTTAAAGCTATCGGCATGCAAGTATCAGCAGATGGTACTACAGTGTTTATAAAAAAATAATAAATAAACTTGAGTCAGCTCAAGTGCTGACTGCTGGAGCAGCTACACAGTCATCACCTCAGGACCGAGCATCCATCTCAGTGACTACGGAGATGCAAGGGGTATTGCGAGCAAAAGGAAGCTGGTACCTCCACAATTCGATCTCCGGTTTTCAGTGTGCCATTTTTGCCTGCTGGGCTGTCTTCCAGGATGTGTTTGATAAAGATCCCCCTCATCACTTCCCCATTACTCAGGCGGCTCCCCATCCCTCGCCCACCAACGATGCTGATCCCCAGTGACTTGCCAGGCTCTCTCCAAAGTTCAACCCTGTCATGATAAAAATGAATACAAGAATAAGTGAAAATCTACTGTGTTATAATAATGCCCTCTCTACTCTGCCTTCCACCTATCTGTACACTTTTTTAAAAAAGCTGTGCATGAATATCTCTTCATGAATAACTCATTCATGAATAGCTCCCCTGCTTGAGCAGAGAGGTTGGACCAGATGGTCTCTAACCTCAGTGATTCTGTGATTCCATAATTATTCCTGCAAAGTTTTTCGTCTTTCAGTGGGAGTTATTTATTCAATCTATAATTGTGTCTACTGTCCCTCATTTTATTTTGGCTTCTAATTAAATCTTTGAATCCTTCTCCTCATCTCTTCCTATGTGATCTCATAGATACAGTCTACAAGGCAATCAACAACTTGTTAGATTGCAGAGATTTAGCCCAATGACAATAAAAATCAACACTGAATTACTCTTGCAATGCATGATACATAAGTGCACTATTTCTGTTGTTTTCTTATTCTTCTTGAAATAGTTTCACAAATTTTTGAACTTCTGGAGATGAGATTTTACACACTCACTGTAGAACTAGATCTGCACTTACTTTCTGGGCTGGTTCCAGTTACTGAAAGCTGCATTTTGAAGTTCACTTTCTTCTCCCTCCCCCTCTTCACGTTCTGGAAGTTCTGGAATTTCTCTGCTAATAAACAGGAATATGCAATCCATTTTTAAAATGCCAATAAAATCAGTAGATTTCACAGCAAAATTTCATGTATTGGACCATACTGCCAGTGTTAGAATTTGTGCATTACTTGTAAATTGCAGTTATGATATGAATAAAAGAACTCTGTAGGTTTCCACAAGACACAAAAATACATACTACTAAAAGAAGTTTTTTAAACAAAAAAGTTGAAATCCATTTGAAAGTAATTTTAAGTATTTAAAATGCATTAGACCCATATTTACCCCTCAGTGTTCCCTTATGTTACAAGAAAACCTAGAAAATATTTATAGTACAACTGCAAACCATCTAGAGACAGCAGTCATGCAGTAGATTTCCTTATAAGCAGACTGCTCAAACACACATTGCATTTAGGAATTTCCCTTCCCCTTGCCTCTGTAATTATTTTTTTTAATCAAGTGACACCTAAAGAACAAAGGAGACTGCATTTTGCTTATTGTTTCCAAAATGAAAGGAAAAACAACAGCAGTGCTCAAAAACAGTTAGTGCTTTGGGAGATTTATTTCAGGTAATTAGAAAGAATGCTTATTAGAAACTATCGTGTGCATACTCTAAAAATCAAGTGTCTTCAAAGTGCCCACAGAGCAGATCACAAAACCGGACGAAAAGAATTATTAGTCATTTTGAGTATCTTGGGTTATAGCTGTAATGAATTCCTGAAACCAAAGGAAAAGGACAGCACAACTCACACTTTTCAGATACAGTCTGGAGAAACAACCACTACTAAACTCTCACGTTGCAAGGACTGAGTATGCATGGTCACATATAAATCAGATAGCTTCACCCTTACAATAACTTCTATGGTATAACATCATATTTGACGGAAACATATATTTCTATTGTTCATCAGATTTCATATTAGGATATCATATCAGTATTTTTTCCTATTGTTTTCAGATAACCAGTCTTAAAAAAGTCTAGGAGAAATTAAAGAAGAATACCTGCACACAGTCTGCATATTTGACAGAAAATTTATCTGTGCAAGTAAAAGAAATAAAAGTCTATCAACACAGAATTTAGGAGAAATTTAGGAAGAAACAGCATATAATCTCCTTAATACATATATCAAGCGTCTATGGAGTTTGCTACCCAAAGCAAAAATTGAATTCTCAACAACTGTTCATTGTGATGTCTGCTGGTCTGAAGAAGATCATTCATCTTTCAAATCTTCTAAATCAAAGCTTATTTCCTTGAGAAGAACAATGCAAAGTTTACCAGTATATGGAAAAAGTTAAACCAAAGAGACTCATCAGGAGATAAGTCTTTTGACTCACTTGACAGCATGTGAAGAAAAAAGATCAAGTGGCACAGCTCCCTCTGTCTGTTGTCCTAAGCTGGCTCGGTACTCTTCTAAATTTTCTGCTGCCACATAGGTAATACTGTAAAAAACAGAACACGATTAAAGTAACATCAGAAGTGCTGGTCCTGCCTTTGGTATGTGAGGAATGAGTATATGAACGCCACTAATGACTACTTCATACGCAAGTGACTCGAAAGCCACCATGCTGGTATCTTGGGAATATGAAACTATATACAACCTGTGTGACTTTGACACAAAGAAGCATCTATGATCTAATTAGTAGCTGAACAGCATGCAATTTATTTAGGGTTCACCACTCCACTTCAAGTAAATGATGCCTGGACAGTAACGAAGCACTGTTGAGATAGCCCTGCTGAAAGGCACATTCAAAACAGAGATACTTCGTGCACAGAAAAACACTGAATGATCTGGGAGGTGTGCATTCCACATGCTGGCTGAAAATGCTTCTGGAAGTCAGAAGGCAAATTCTGGATACGTTTTAGATTTTGGTGAAGAACCCTCCATGGATTTGGACATACAGATATTTTACAGCACATCACCAAAGCTGCAGGGAGCAATCCACAGCCTGTACTCAGATCCTTCCTACCAATTCATTGTACACTTCCAGTCAGCTTGGGATAAGCAGACAGTCATGTTTCACTGGCCAAATGACATGCAGACTCCTAAAGCCCTGGCATAACCTAGTCATAACTGAACACCAGAAAAAGATTTGGCACAGAGATACAGAGAGAAGGAAGAATAAGACATGAGAAATCTTTCTTAAAAAACTTCCCTTTAGCTACAGAAGGACATCATGATCAAATTGAGGACCTTTAGATAAAGGAGACAGTCTACTACTAAAAAAAGTAGTTTAACCAACATTTGTCGTGCCAAAAATCTTCAGTTGTTTGACAAACAGCTTAGCTAATAGTTCCAAGTCTGTCAAGAAGGTTGGAAAAAAAAGCTCAACAAACAGGATGTCCTCCCATTCAGCATATAATTGAAAAAAATACGAGCCTATTTCCCTACAGAACAGGTAGGGCAAAAAAATGTATCTTCCCCACTTCACAGAGATATGGAAAACACTGAGGATCCTTCAGCTTAGAGGTTGCTTGCTTACGGCAGCCCTTCTCCTGTTCATCATTGTCTGAAACAGCCAATGATTCATTCTGCCATTGTTTTTTTGCTGAATACAGCAAGTGACAGAAAGCAGAGTAAATAAACTTTTATATAACTAATGCTCTCTCGTCTTCTTCATCCACGCCCAAGCATGTTCCCTATCTCCCTTCATAGCCACCATACCTTGAAAAGGGCAGCAGATAGCTATTAAGACTGTATAGTCCCTATATATTACCACTTGCTTTTTCTCTCTTCCTTGAAATCTATTCCCTCTTCTGCCTTAGCCTTCTTTTCAAACACAAGAGCCATGTATTCAGCGTTTTCATTCTGAAATCCTCAGAAGGTAACACACAATAAGAATTAGTCAACATATGGTCACTGATTTTTATCTATCTTTCCTGAGGACAAGCCAGAACACACAACAGCACAACACACCTACTCTTTCAAGCCTAAACAGTGAAATGGAGAGGACTAAGAGGGGAAAGAATGGAAATGATGATTTTAGAAATAATCTTTGAAAAGTTCTTTGGGTTTTTGAAAGTGACTATAACTGCTCATCAGCCATCTCCAATTCTGTACATGTTTAATGTGCTATGTTAAGCTCATAAAACTCTCACAGGGACAAATGCTGCTACAGATGTTCCAACCCGTAAGCCCATAAGATTCTTGCCATTATAAATGCTACTAAATGTGCAAATTGCATTTCAATGAAAGAAAATGCATTACTCATCCAGTTACATTCACCTATCCTTCAAATTTATCAATTTTCATCCCATAAAAATAAGTAGGAAATAATACATTTTCCTCTGAAAGGCAACTGCAATGAAGACATCAGAATTGCAAGCAATGTTTCTGCTGGCTGGAGCATCTCCTTTATGCTAAACTGTAGCTTGAAGCTATTGCTCATAGAAGAGAAAAGAGAATGGCAGGCTCTTAAATGGGAAACAGATGCACCACGGCTCAAGATTCAGCCCAGATGAGACAGTAGGGAGTGACTGCTGATGGGAGGGTGTCCAGCACATTTCAACTCTTGCCCAGTCCTTTCATTCAGGGAGCACAAGGCAAATGATTTTGCTGGGTCCCAAGGTCCAAGGGTAGTAGCAGTCCTTCCCCCTCACCCTCATCCATGCAACATTAGCATGAGGGCTCAGCTAAAGCGGAGGGGTAGGGGGGGAGTATATGCTCCCCAACAACTGGGACACCTCATAGATTAACTGTATCAGTGAATAACTGACATTGTGCTAAGTAGGGTATTTGAAAGATGCAGTTCAAAAGATGCTTTAAAGGGGCCTTATATATTACTGAGTAGGAGCTCCCTACAACTCTGTTAGGTAGATATCTGTATTGCACAGTGCACAGAAACTGAGAAGTAAAGTAGTTCACTCTGCCCATTTTAAACCTGGCCATCTAAAACTGAGCAGTTGAATTACCTAATTAACTTCCATAGATAAATTCAAGTTTGGATTGTACCACCGGGAGCTATTAAATTTTAGCTCTTCTGAGAATTACTTTATTCGTATTTTAGTGTTTTATCTATACACGTAACTACCTAGTTTTAAGCAAAGGAACGTTCCATTTATTTTAGCTGAGCTGTTTGTTCTTATCTGCAAATAAATATCAACAATGCTTCATGTATTTCACATATATAACCCAGAATATTTACTTGAATATTGAAAAATATCATAAAAAAGAAAACTAAATTACACAGTCTGTTTCTTGCTTGCTATTTTCCCAAGTTTAGTTAATCAGACAGGTTTCCCTAGCTGCTTTTATTAGCTATCTTACTGATATGACAGTCAGCCAGAATCACCTTCCCTCTCTCTTCTGCACATTATTACTGAAATGAAATGAATCCACAAAGCTAGCTCTGCTGAAAATTAGAGTTTTAGGGAGTGTGTTCAGTAGAAATTAATCTGTGCTGAGTGGCTGTCTCTCCTACTCCATTTGTTAGGCTCCTTTCTGTGAGATACAGTAAAATCAGATTGTACTAAAGCCCTTGGATTTACCTTGCCCTTGGTTTTCACATCTGCCAAGAATTTGTTCCTTTTCTAATATTTGGATATAACTCTCACAGCTATGAAGTTTGTCTCTCATAGCTCATAGCTATCACAGCTTTCTTCTTGGAGGTCTCAGCAAAGACTGAAGATACCAGGCATGTCCCTACCCTGCTCAGGGCATGCCTCCAGACAGACCTCTGTGCCAGCCCCCTAACAGCGAGGGTGTGGGTGTACTCACTACTGCTTCAGGGGAAAAAACAACCTGGGCACCTGGCCCAGGATCTGCTTTAAAACACCACAGGAAGGAAAGAAAGAGTAAGAAAAGAAATGCCAGGAAATAGGGAGGAAAATAGAGAAAATAGAGGAAACAAGTAAATGACTGCTTTACTACTGTGCTGCATTTCTTATCTGCAAGAGAAGCTAAGATTTAACAGCTTCAAGGGAAAGTATATGCAAAGTTGACCACTTCTGCTCTTTCATAGCTGTTCAGCTTTAAAGAGAAAGTGTTGTTTCCTTTTTTTGAGAGATACAAACCCCCCAGCCAACAGAGATACGCACTAGCAGTGAAAGCAGTGACAATGAAACACCACGTGGTGAACACACAAAAACGTCTTGTGAACACAACACTGCATGCAGCACAGAGGGAAGGAACATTTGTCACATGCTAGACTGAACAGCCACACAGAAACCCCTGAAACATCAACAAACCAAATAACGAAGTACGTAAAATGTTCAGGACAAATTACTGTCATTAGCACTTAAGATCTAATTTGAACCTTTTTATACGTGACAAAAATAAAATGTAAGTAGAGTGCCACAGAAAATATGACACTGAGATTAATCCAGATATCAGTACATCATACTCATGCCAATTCTAGCAGTGAACCATATACACACACACACACACGTGCTCTGAGCACATCTGGGATGGTTAACATAGACAAAATTAAAAAATGTAATTTTCTTAGAATAGAGGTGATTTCATTCCAGTTTTAGGAAGCATGCTCCAATCCTCATATTTAAAGCCATACAGACTTGTAGAAGCATACACACCTACATACACACACACACACAAACACACACCCTGAATATGTACCTATATCTGGATATATCCCTGACATTGTGGATGTCGTAAAAGCATGAAATGATTTTACAGACAAGTTGCAACACAGAGCCGTAATGAGTTGTGAATCACCAATACTCACACATAAAAGAGGGCCTGATCATCAGCAGGTGCTGGAGAAGATCTAGAATGTGAAGCATATGATGCAGCATCTTTTTACAATGGTGTTAACAAATGTCAATGTCTCATGGTTGAAAGTGTGAGGCATAATTATGTAGTTAAAATATCGTAGTTAAAAGTTGGAGCTGCTTTTTTTTTTCTTTTTGCTTTCGTCTTTTTCTTTTCCTTATTTTCTCCCATTCCACCTCCACTCTGCCTACATCTCCCCCAGAAAGCATTTGTACCTTATTAGTGTCTATAACAGTGATTTTTAACAAGCATGGAAGAATTGAATTGCAATGAATACTGTACTCCTTGATCAGGAATTCATCCCCACACTTTAGGTTAAGGCAGGTGAATTCTGATTCAGCTCAGCGATTATCTTGCAGATGTTACAAGCAGCTGCTGCTGAGCACAAACCCCTGGCTGTTCTTGCAGAAATAGAAGAACTCCTGGCAAGGTGGAGTGAGAAATGAAACATACTGCTTTCTAGTAAGACCACACATCTAGTTTTCCACACACAAAAATAAAAAATTAAATACATAAATCTGGAACTCAGATTGCTGGTCCTTGAACTATTAAAAATCAAATTTCCTTGAATAAAATAAAACAAAGTTTTATGTTGCAAGTAAAAATGGTTTGATGTTTGCTCAGAAAGTAACATTTGCCACTGAATATACAATTTTGAAATTAAAATACTTCTGCCGAATCACCTTTTGGGGCCACTTTGGAACCCAAAAATACTCAGCTTAACAGTTGAGGTCTCAACCTTGAAGCTCTGTATGATAAAGAGGAACAATTACCAAGGTGGTCACATCTGATGGTTGTGCACTTTTGTTTCCCCATGATAACACCACAGAGACCCAGTTTTTGCTTTGCTTGAAAGGTAAACTCTTAAATCACAGAGACTTCCTGCATGGTGGTACACCATGTTAGCTCTGCAGCAGGAGGTGTGTGTTTTAGCCTTCTGAGTAAATAGGAATCGTAATAGTGTTCCATACTTCCAAATATCCAATATGGGACACATTTTTGGAGATCTGTATCATAATATGTTTCTAGGATCTTGTATTACTCTTGAAAGTACAAATTAAAGAGAACTTCAGTCATGTTGACAGAATAGCTTTCTACCAAAACTATGTAGTCCAAAAGTTTTGTCTATATTCTTGCAAGCTTTGGAAGCTAGCAAAGGATTTGGTCTTTCATTTTTTTGAAATGAAGAAGCTGGCTTCATTTTGAACCCCTATCACAGGAATGCACTGAAAAATATAAAGTGAAAGACAAAAATCTTTGTCAGAATTGGATGGGCAACTGCCCTTTTCCTGTGAGATCTCTCAGAACGGTGGTGCTGTTTCTCAGAACAGCTGAATACTTCATGTCTTAAGATGAGATTTTGGTCTTCCAGAGCTATCTGGAAAAAGGCTATGACTACAAACAAAACCTCTGTTCACATAGTTTAAAATGTAGCAGCTATAAAAAGATAAGCACAACTAATGAACACATCTGTGTTTGACTGCATAACTTTGGCATTAATAAAAGACTCCTCACAGAAAAACGGTGCTGTTGCATTTGTCTATCTAAGCAGACATACACGCACATGCACACGCACATACTAAGTCAATTTCAGTAACAGCAGTGGGAATTATAATGCAGTTTGACAGCTTGGAATAATATTCAATTTCATGTCTTATCACCACTGACTCACTCATGTTTGTGAAAGCACTGACAATAATGTAATTCGTTATCTGAGCATATTCCATCATTTAAAGAACTTTAAATCCTAAACACATGACAGCTATGTGGTAGACAACTAAACCTACAGCCCACAGTGAAGACTCCCTGCATAGCTGTTCCCTCAAAAGCTAGACCTGTTCAAAATTAGAACAGTTTGAGGGTAAGAAGGGAATGTTGTGCAGCCCATTTTATTATTAGAAACTACATGATTACCTGCCACTTGGACTGAGCTGCTCCTTTTCAGGGCCGTTCTCCTAAGTAAGTAGAGGCTTCTAGTACAGATAGCTCTAGTTATGTCACCAGCAGACCTGACACAATCATGCTACCATGGATTTCACAAAAACAGCTAACTGTTTCTTTGAGCTATAAGTCCAGCATTTATGGATCAGGAATACTGTCCACACACTTAGGAATCTGATCTTTCTAAATTGTGTGCACGTTGGCAAAGTTAACTCCATAACCTAGGAAAGCTAGAGAAAAAATCACTTTAAAGAAACGTTAAAACTTCGTAAGTTGATAGAACTCGAAGAAATTTTAATCATCAAACAAGTGGATTTTTCAAGTCTTCTTATTAAAAAATGAAAGTTTTAAGAGGTACTCTGAAGAACAGATATTTGCATAATAGAACAACAGCTCCTTTGTATATAGTAGCAAAAACTTGGAAGTGACTTCACAGAACAGATTGATTCTACTGTTTCTCAAAGATGTACTGAAAAATTTATAAACATTATTTTTCTGCATTAACATCAAGTGTCATACTTTCTGTCTGGCAGTCAAAAAGAAAATCCATTAGAAAGATACCCATCAAATAAAATCATTTGTGCAATGGCCAGGACAGTTCATGTTTCAGAAACACAAATACCTAACCAAAAACCTTACTTTTTTTAGAAGAGTCATACCATGAATGCCACATGTCATACCACTGACTGCAACTCTCTAGCAATGACAATCCTGGATCAAACAGCCTGATTTTTGAAAAAAAAAAAAAAAAATCCAATCAAATCCATATTAAATACTCACAATTATCCTATTCCTTCAGTAAAGCCAGTCAAGAGAGCAGTGACAATGATAACTAATGGCAGACGCTTTTTTAAAACCATCCAAAGCCTGTTACACAAATGATTTTCTCCTTCAGACCCATGAAGCTGTAATTTGAAGATGAATTATCCACATGAAGCTGTAATTTATAGGTGAATTCACATTGTAAAAGCAAACAAATAAAATTCTGATTTAAGATATTTACAGACAATTTTAATTATTAGCCTTTTCCTACCATAATTCATATTTTAGCTTCACCTACTTTATATCTGGTCCAATGAGCGAATGCCTCCTTAGCATAGCCCGTGCTTGTGCATTGGTTAAGTTAGAGGTTGATTCTTCATTAATAGACAGGATACAGTCCCCCACACCAATCCGTCCGTCACGACTGATCGAGCCTCCGTGGATGACGCTGCGGACTATCATTCCTGAGCCATCTTTATTGGAACTTACTGTCATCCCTGTAGTGAAATACGCAGGCAACAAACAACAGTTAATCCTCATCTTTATAAAAGTCAAAACATTCTCTACTGCTTTGAGTTTCAAGGGAGAGAACATAAACTGAGGTGAGAAAGTAAAAGTTAGCCAACCAACTTGCGAGTATCAGCAAAGCTATTGTGCATTGCTCATGTTCTCCTTGCATTTCCTTCTTCCCAACACGAGACAGGAGATACAAAGCATAGCCACAATTATCAAGCTTAATATAAGTGTATTAATGTCTCCCTCTCCCCCTCCCCCCCCCAAAAAAAAAAAAAAAAAAAAAAAAAAAAAAAAAAGCTGTGGAAAATTTAAGCCAAAAAAGCTTCAAATAAACAAACAGAAGAAGAACAAATAGATCTCAACACAATGAAACTGATTCTAAAACCACTTAATTCACCACTCTTCTGTATGTTTCACTGAGTTCATATTTCACATTTTGCTGTGCTTTGTGGGGCTTCTGTTTCGAAAGAAAAGAGGGAGGTAGATAAGGCCGGAGAAGAGTACACCAAATAACCCAGCTGCATTGCATACCCTTTGTCCCTGGTGGAAGGCCTGAATCAGACCCCATCAGAGACAGCAGTGTCTTCCCAATGCCTGTGGGTGGCCCAGAAGAGCATCCTGACTTCCGCAAGAGCCCACACACTACCAAAGGATACAGCATATTCCTTGAGCTACCCAATGATCCTTCCTACGGCACAGCAGTGCAATGCTTCTCTAGATGTACACACCATTTAACGCCACATTCTTTCCTCTAACACGAAATGAGACAGAAACACGCTTCCCCCCCCCCCCTTCATCCCCTTTTGGTTCTGACCTACTCTTAGCATAACGTTTCACATGTCTTTCTTACATGCATGAGTTCCAACTGTTATTTTCAGGGCAGTTGGTGCTCAAGAAATAATACTGATGCCAACTCTAGGAAAAAGTGCCTTTCCCTAGCCAGACAAGCAAAATGTACCTGCAAGGACAGCAGAGCCTTCTCCTCTCAATAGTTTTGGGCTTCTATTGTCTTAATTTCACAAAAAATTATTTTTATTCTTTTTTGTGGAGTGACAAACACAGAAACTGTCCCTTAGTAACAATATCAGGCAGCTGAAAAAAACAGTGCATCACACAGCAAAATTTCCTGGAGAAAGCAGCAGGACAACTCCACTTGTGTTCTCCTGGTTTTGCAAGTAAACACATATAGAACTGTGCTATCAGGGTTTGCTAACTTGATGCAGACCTCTACCATGTTGTCTAGGCTGTGAATGGAAGGAGAAGGATCTCCAAGGTGATAGCTACCCACAGCAAAAGCTTCCAGGACACTCATTATGAAAAAAAAGGTTTTATATATATATATATATATATATATATATATATATAAAACCATCTATATGCACACATGGCTACAGAAGACAAAGATTGAACATATCACTCTGTAAGCATACTTTGGGAGACCGACTACAGAATATGAACTGGCTGAGTAGGTTTTAGAAAACAGCTCTAACCATCAGAGCACACAAACTCAGCCAACCATAAAAACATCTGCTTCTGCATCTGTCTGAGAAAAGAAAATACCGTAATCTTAGAAAACAACACTAATATTCACTTGTGTTTTTTAGGACTCCTTCCAGAAACTCCTTCCAAAAGCCAGAGCTTTTACTGGTCTTGGCTCCCCACATCCATCTGCAGCTGAGACCAGCGTAACTGTCAAGCTATAAAAAGAAGGTGGCCCTGACTAGCAAGGAGCTGTTCAATAATCTTCTTAGACACAGAAATATACCTGTCTATTTTGGTATGTAGAAGTGATCATTTAACATTTTGGAA
The DNA here is from genome assembly GCF_028389875.1 of Rhea pennata. Classification (NCBI taxonomy): domain Eukaryota; kingdom Metazoa; phylum Chordata; class Aves; order Rheiformes; family Rheidae; genus Rhea; species Rhea pennata. Next base: position 19,665,612 of record NC_084702.1, read on the forward strand.
AGAACACAACCCCATCTTCCTGATGGCAATTAGTATTAAAGAGATGAAAGATTATGGAATTATTGAAGAATGGAGATTTGTATTTAGGATTTTCCAGGTAATTATGTCAGCTGTGCTTAGGCTAATTGCATTTCATATAATTTAAACAGGGGAATATCAGACTTCTGATACAGAAACACAATGCCCCTGATTTATCTCTTGCCATTAGAGGAAGTATACAATAGAGATATACTACCTGAATTCGTCCTCCAAGGTCAGTGGTGTTACAACACTGAACACATCACAGATGGAAATTACAGGTGCTACACTAAGACAGATGACCTACTATTTACATTCATTTAATCCTTCCAACAAAGGTCTCTCTATGGATGTGCTCGCACAGATTACTCAGTCACATCTGAATGTAGGCATAGTTCTGCACCAGATTACAGGTAGCACCCACAGAAAAGCCAGTTTCTCTGGAAACAAATAAAATACGGTTTAAAACTCTGAGCCTATGTTTATTACTTGATGAAGCCAATAACACAGTTTCACTAAAGCTAGCATAGCAGTACTCAAATAAAATATGACTCTACTTTTCGATGATCACGTCCTCATTACAACATAACTGCAACTCTGATATCACACATTAGACAGTTACAGGTGAAAAATGTAAATGCTACTGCTGAGTCACCCACACATCACAGAAATCCTATCACAGATGCCCTCTTTCATGTGGATGCTCACTGCTCTCACTTTTCTCCAGTTACAGCTAGATTTGAAGAGCTATTGCAAGCCATGAGTATTGTCATTTAAAAGGAAAAAAAAATGCCAGTTCTCAACTGAAATAATTAATGCAGCTGCAGCTTTCAACTTCATTCACATCTCTTGATTTAGCTCCTTTTGTAAAAATGAAAGTTAAAAGCAGTGCAGCCATGTGTGTAAATTGATCAGCACTGAGCCCAGGCACCAAACCAGACTAGAGTACAGACTGGAAGATCTACAGTCAAGAGAGAGCATAATTCACGTTCATAACATGGATACACAATATGCGGCTATTCCTGCTTTTCATGCTCCTAAGGTCTGACAGCTCTCACCCCACCCCAGGCTTGTATTTTTATGCTTTATTGTTATATGTGTCATGAAACATGCTTTGTATGCTCACCGCATTTACAATACTCATAGCCACATAGCTAAGTAGAGCTGTGTGTTTCCTAAGAGGTTATTACTAACAAAATTGTTTTAACAAAATCCAAATGTGTGGGACTGCACTGTGTCTTGCTTTCTCTGCAGCCTGGCAGTGAGGTCTGTAAAGCCGCTCGTTACCTAAGCTGTCCAAGCATCTGAGTTAAAGACATTGCCATTAAAGGGATCAGTGATCCAATTTTTGTAAATATCAGGACGCTCAAGGATACATATAAAATTCAGCAGCAAGTAATTTCACTTGCTGTAAGTTCACTAACAGAAGCAAGTAAGCGAAGAAGTTTAGACTTTTGGAGTAACCCCAGAAAGCAGGATCCTTTGCTATTTACCTGCATTTGAAAGTCTAGTCTGCAATCCTTTGACCAAAGACTTTTTCATGCTACAGTACAGAACTCTTTGGCTATATCATATTTTTCCACTGTATTACATAAATGTATAGACAATAAAAGACAATGTATTAAAATATGCTATTAACATTTAGGAGTGAGTACACAACTCTTCTATATGGAAAAAAAAAAGAAAATCTCATTGAAACTGGATGCTTCATTTCCCTGTTGAAGGTGGTTACAGTTACAGTTGGATTCACTATCATCATAGCTAAATAGACCAAGAGCTGCAAAGAATCATAGAATCATGGAATCAGTAAGGTTGGAAGGCACCTCTGGAGATCATCTAGTCCAACCTCCCTGCTCAGCAGGGTCACCTACAGCATGGTACACAGGGTTGCAGCCAGGCAGCTTTTGAGTATCTCCAGAGAAGGAGACTCTGCAACCTCTCTGGGCAACCTGGTCCAGTGCCCCGTCACTCTCACAGGGAAGAAATTCCTCCCCACGGTCAGGCGGAACTGCCTGTGGTTCAATTTCTGCCCACTGCCTCTTTCCCTGTCACACGGGACAACTGAAAAGAGTTTGTCCCCATCCCCTTGACACCCTCCCTTCAGGTACTTATACACATTGATCAGATCCCCCCTCAGGCTTCTCTTCCCCAGGCTGAAGAGGCCCAGCTCTCACAGCCGTTCCTCATAGGGCAGGTGCTCCAGCCCTCTGATCATCCTCGTAGCCCTACGCTGGACTCTCCCCAGTAGCACCATGTCTCTCTTGGACTGGGGAGCCCAGAACTAGACACAGTACTTGAGATGAGGCCTCCCCAGGGCTGAGGAGAGGGGCAGGATCACCTCCCTCGACCTGCTGGCAACACTCTTCCTAATGCACCCCAGGAGACCATTGGCCTTCCAGGCCACATGGGTACATTGCTGGTTCATGGTCAACCTGTTGTCCACCAGCACTCCCAGGTCTTTCTCTGCAGAGCTGCTCTCCAGCAGGTCAGCCCCCCAGCTTGTGCTGGTGCCCGGGGTTATTTTTCCCTAGGTGCAGGACTCTGCACTTGCCCTTGTTGAACCAATCAAATATTAATATTTTTTCATGCTTTTCCCACTAAAATGAAAATGCGCAGACATTTATTTCCAAACATGAAACACAGGAGAGAAATAGAAAATCATGTTTCTGAAGAGGTTACAGAAATGTTGACATTAGTTACCTTACCTAGACTTGAATTGCCTTTTGCGATAGTAATAGTCCTCTCATACATGTTTTTGACTGAATTTGGGACTGCAGAACTTCCCTCCACAGATACTGGGCAGCTCTTTTCCATTAAAAGCACTTGATCCTGACATAAAGAAAAATAACATCAGTTCAGAAGAACAAGACAGAAAGTCTGACCTCAGCTCATCCTACCTTATACCAAAACTAGGAGCATAATTAATATGGATTCCTTACATAGTTAAAAGAAGACAATCCATCAGAGATCAGACTGACATATGTGAGGTTCCTGTTTTCTTCCATATAATACAGGAAGTCTTTTGCAAAGTATGATCTTAATTTAGGGACATCACTTACATTCCTAAAATAAGCGGTATGAATTTAGGGCTCTCTGACACACTCTCCACAGATGTCTGAAAATATGCCAAGACTTAAAAAAAAAAAAAAAAAAAAAAAAAAAAGACTTCCTTAATAAATCACAGCATGGAAGGAATATGAACACATAATATAGTGACTGTCATTAGGAAAAACTGTTTGCACACACTGTAGCATCACAGACTAGTTTGTGAGCTGAACTGGGTGCCCTTGCATGAGCACCAGAACGTAAAGCACTCCCACAAATTCCTCCCTTGGCTTCCCAGTCCTACTTTCTAGCTATGTGCCTTCCTCCCGCCTATGCCCGCACCTTGGCAGGGGCTAACGGGAGAGAAGAAAAGCCTTGCTCTAGCAAGGCCAACTGCCCAGCTGTGGCTCACCAGTGTCTACTGCCATGAGAAATGAGCAAATTTTTATATCCCTCCATACCCCGAGTCTCTGGAACCACAAATCATCTCCTGTTTTGGCTCTAAATTCATTCGCTTTGATGTGATTTACCACATCTGACTGACATTTATAATCAAATAACCATGAATGGCTGTTAGCCAGTGTCAATTTCTGTAGGAATTTTTTTATGATTTAATATAGCCTTTCTATGGTTATTTTTTATTAAAAAAAAAAATCTTTACTTTTCCAGTGAGATCCAGCTGCATCGTAGTAGCAAGGTTTGTATTTCGTGCATCTTCTGCTGCTGGCTGAGGTCCAGTCTGAGTTGCTGTGTTTTCATTTTCATTTTGGTTGATATCCGAAACATCCAAAGGCAGAAGCTCTTTGTTAGTAAAACCAGAGGCAGTTTCCAAGCTCTTGCCCGCTAGGGATGTTTTCTCTCTAACTCTCTGATTCAGATCCATGTTGTACAGACTCTTGCCGGATAGTTGGAAATCAGCTGCAGTTTTTGAACTTTCCTCTCCAATAGCCTGTCAAACAGTGGAGATGGTAAACAACTAACATTCTTCTCTAAAAAGTGTATGTCACTCTAAAATCTTCAACAGAAACTAACTTTACAGATTGTGAATATATTTATTGTCATGGCACTATCTCCAATAGATTGCTACAGACTTCTTACTATAAAATTGACTTAATTCCTCAGACAATTTTTTCCAACTTATAGTACCAGAAATCAATGAGAGCAACAAGTAACATTATCGCCAAACGTCACAGGCCAAATTCTAATTGGTGCTCACCAATGTAACTCTATTTATTTCAGCACTGTCAACTCGTACATTCTTAGACTAGACATAGCTACAGCAAGTTATTAAAATTAAAGTTTACAATCACTTTTCCAGGGAGAAAAACTCTGTAAGATCAAGATCTTTATTCTCCAAATACATAGCAAACATAACAAGGTAAGGGAAACTTCAAGCAGTTTATGCAATAAACTTACAATCTGACAATAAAGTTAATTTAATGAAATATATTTTGCTATCCCTCTTATGCAAAGAAGGAATACAGAAAAACCTTCAGTCAAACTTGGGCAAAATGTGATTACAGAGGTTTTGAAGTATAACAGCACTGATGTGCACATTGACAAAAAGCACATCTGTAACAACATCGTTGGCAATTAGTACTTATTGCAAGCTTCACTCATAATGACTGCAGTACTAAGGTTAAGCCCTCCACATAAAATTTATTTGTATTTTCAAGATTCTAAGTGGCCTAACTTCATATACATAAGCGATTCCAACAACCACCTTCTGACTAAATAGACAAATAAATAAGTACTCCCTATCTGAGCTTTCAAAGTGATGTTGAAAATACATAGGCCATTAGTTACTAAGAAGATGCATCAAGGACATAAATGTTCTGTATCAATACTAGTGATTTTTCTGTCTAACATAGTAAATGTGGACACAAGAATCTCTACCTATGTCTGTCTCTTATCTATTGGCCCTATTAATACTTCTACTCCTTTTCGCAAAAGTTGGAAAAGGCATTTCTCCAGTTTATTTTATGGAAGATATTAAATCAAAATTCACAAAAGCAATTTTGCAATATTGTGCACCAAAGGCATTAGAACTGACTTTCCTCATCTCTTCACAAAGTGCTTCAGTGCTTGCTGACACATTTCTAAAAGTAAGCAGATAATGCAACTAAAAATATCAGAGGATTCACTTTTCAGAAAGTAAAAATACCACTTCCTGGAATATAAATATGAGCAGATAATCCCTCATGAGGGAAATTCCCTAATTTCAGTGATATTTTAAATAAAGGTCCAGCAAAGCTAAATGAGACTCAAAAACAATTGCTTCTTGCTTTCTGTTGTGTGCAAATTAACATTGCAGCTTTCTTGATACAAAGAAGCATCCAAGTACAAACTCCGGATATAGATGCAAGCTAGCCAGCTCCTGCTCAGATATCAATGTAAATACCATGCTTGCAAGAGTCCCAATAAATTCACTACAACTCAGAAAAAGAAGAAAGAAAGTGGACAATGCAGGCAACTACTTCTGGAGGAACTTGTCCGCAAACAATCATCAAAAATGGTTCACTTGTGAACAATTGCTTTAAGTAACTTCTGAGAAGATAATTGAGCAAAGCCTAAATACCACTAATCTGCATGATGTAATCAAGAAATCATTTCCTACCTTCTAGAGTCCTGATGTTCTGTTCTCTAATCTATTTAAATGATTTTACAAGGTTTCAGTAACAGCTGCCATGTCTACTTTTAAGCCTTTTTATATATCTATTTCCGTATCTGTGAAAACACACTCATTACCAAAGTCTAGATTATATTCAACATTTATTCCATATGCTACTAGACATAAAGCAGCAGTACACACCCTTTCTTATTTTTGTTTCACTTAAAGAAAGGTCAATGCGTTAATCTTTGAAGGTAAAGTTAACATCAGGAATTTGTATCAGCAGGAAGGTGTGGCCTCATTAGACCATTAATATTACTTTGCTTTAAAATATTTTTACACCATCTATTTTAAAAGTAGCAAAGGCATTTGGAGCCTGTATTTCAGCCACCCTTATTACCAGAAATAGCTGAAACACCTCTGCATTCCTCCTAACATCTAAAGCACTTTTTTGTTTACTGCATCTCTCATTTGCTTGAAAAGTCCTCCTTTAAGAACTGATTTCCTCATGCTTACTTCACGAAGCCACCCTTAACTCTGCAGAGAGTAAAAATGCTGTTTGATGAGAAGTTAACAGTCAGTTCACACTGGTTCATATGACTGCACAACAAAGAACAGTGAAATGTCAGGACCATGATCTTAAACAAAAAGTGAACAAGTCTTCAAGCCAGTGCCATAAATAACTCAAGACTTCTGGCAGCTTCAGCACTGTACAGAACATAAATCCAGTCTGTATCTCATAAAATGCTTCTCAGCATGCAATATGCATAATCCCTTTAAGTAACAATTACAGAGTTAAACAATGCAAGCTGTCCCATTGGCATAGCAAAGACGGCCTCTACTGTGGATTAGGAGAGTCCATTAGAAGATGAACTCAGCTTTCGGACAAGTGCCCTGCAAGGGCTGAACATAGTCCGGAAAGGGTAAAGGCAGTTACTGAGACTCAGGTGTGGAAGGAGAAGAGGCAGCTACTCTGTGCAAGGCCGGATTTGGGGAAAGTTCCATTTTGCTACTGTTACAGACAATGCGTATTAGAAGAAATGGCCTTAAAGACTCTGGATTAGAGAAATAAATCTGCAGATTACCAAGAAGGAGGAAGAAAAACCATGGAAAGAAACAAAACACCGTTACTGATATAAAAAACAATTCAACGCAGGTATGTGGCTGGCAAGAATAAAAATACTTTTAAGGAACTTATCTTCTTTTACTATTTTATATACCACTGAATTAGCAACCAGAGGCTTGATATGCTACAGATGCACTTTCAGTTACAGTATCATTGTGAATAATTTATTCAAAAGCCCTGTAATTTATCATATATTATAACCATACAGGATAAAAGCAAAACTTATTATGAAAGTTACTCTTGCTTTTTATGGCTAAAATACTGCAGAGTAATGCAGTTAACATTGTGCAACCACTCTTTAAACAGCTCTGAATTAGTAGCAATTAACCTCTTTGTGGCAGGCTGATCACCACAGTTTTAGCACTGCAAAAAATCTCACAGCAGTTCACCCGACTATACAAAACGCAGTCCCAACTCTGAACCTTCTGGCTGCCTCCCTCCTCAATGCAGACGTCCGAAAGACACCAGGGCTACCCCGAAACGAAACTGCACCTTATCTGGCAGCAAACGTAGGTGCAGATGGAGCTGTGACAACATGATGCTTTTACATCTAGCAGTACTGCTGCCACACAGGGACACCGAGCCTTTTCCACAGTCACAGCCAAGGTCTGTCATCCATAAAACCCATCCTCCTGGTTACCTTGGGAGTTGACGACGGGAGAGGGAGGCTGTAGCTGAGCTCATCGCTGCAGGCGCTGCCGCGCAGAGCTACCGTGGATGCCCGGAAGGTGCTGTCATCGTCCGGGGAGCACTGCGAGTCGAAGGTGGACTCGTCCGCCAGATCTGCCTCGCTGGAGTCCACCTAACAACAACAGCAAGTTAATCAGCTGGGATCTCTCTTACCTCCACACCACATAAGCCCTGAACACATGCACCTCAGCCGCTACACACTGACTGGCACTTGGCTGCTCTTTTTTTTTCCTCCCTAGGCTTTGCAATGGAATTTTATATACGCTGCACAGCACGCAAAATTTCTGCCTCCAGTTGCAATTCATGTTACTCCAACTTTAGAGGTTGCAAGGAGTATGTGAAATTAAGTGGGAGTCTGAACTGAAATGTATTTTAGAGTTGATACAGGCTAATGCCAAATATTTGAAATATTGGATGTAAGGAAAATTCTGCTGTACTCCCTGTGGTCAATATTTGGGTTTATTTAACAATTTTTTTCTTTTTGCTTTTATTTTATAAGAATTAATGCTGGAACAATAAAAAGCTTCACTTAAACAACACATTTCAGGAATGTTTCCTGTTCCTCAACTTCATAGGTTTGGTTGCTTTTAAAAGCACACAAAATATAACCAGCTGGAAAATGTAATACTTTTGAAAACATTTGTAGGAAATATTTAAGATATATATGGTTTTATACTTTCATTTCCAAAATATCCAATAATAATAAGATTAATACGGACCATTCTCCTGTCTTACAAAAGAAAAATAAATTTTTAGATGTGGTATTTTCTAATCTTTTTTTGTTCTCTTTCCTAAAACAAAATAGATTATTTTTCAAGATTTCCATTTTTTCAAGTACTAGGGCAAAATTCAGTCCTAAAACAACTTCACAGTGCTTCACATACCATACTTTGATTCTATTTTCATCTCCTCTGGTAGAGTTCAAGAACACAGTGTATGCTAATATAAAGCATCACAGCGATCTTAGGATCATGACCATACTAGAAACTCTTGGGAAGCAGCTAAGGACACCTAGCCAATAATCTGCAGAAAGGAGACCTAAGTGTCAGGCTTTTTAGGGTTTATGGTTAATCATACTGTGAATTGATCATGGAAGATTCACAACAGCAAAAATCTCCAGTGACACCAGAAGATATATTATTTTCTGGAGAGTAAAAATGATCCTTTTTTGTTTGTTTGTCTCAACTCCAAAGAAAGAACATCTAATTCAGACTATTCCCTTGAGGTAACTCACTCCCAGTCCATCTTCTGCAAAATATACATATTAACGCTAAGGGAATCTGGAACTAAAAAGGGATTGTACAAAAAGAGGAAAGATCTTTACAATATGATTGTGGATTTATCAATGAAAAATAATTCCTTGTGAACCTTCAATACCTTACAAGCCCAACCTCAGCTGTGTAATTTGTTCATTCAATTCCCATTAAGTTAGAAAGCCCATTTGACTTCAACCCTATTGTTATCTGCCATGCATTTTCACTATTTTTCAGCATTATTTTAAAAATGTTTTTGTAAGTTACACACAGAAGTCAATTTTTTATGTCCTTAAGTTTTATCTGATCTCTTCCACATATTTTTAAAGTATATTTCTGCTAACCTAGTTTCTTCATATTTCTTCTCAATGAATGGAAGAAGGCAAATTCTGTTATTCTGAAGTAACTAGTAGCCTAACTATTGTGCCAATATACCAAACTAAGGAAGAGAAGACAGGAAGTCTTCCTTAAAAGCATGTTGTTAAAAACACCTTGTCATTTGCAAATATTTTAGAAGACAACAAACATACTGGAATCAGTAATTCAGAGATTTTTCTGTGAGGAAGGATCCAATTATATTTTTTTTTCTTGCTTGATTTGTTTTTTTAACACATTAAATTCTGTTGTTTACTAGAATCTGCTTCCCTATTCATGTCCCAACCAAATGGAGACATAACAACCTCAAATATCAGGCTCAGATCAGTATGAACAATCAGAAAAACACAAAACTTTTTTTTTTTTTTTTTTTTTTTTTTTTTGGTATACAGGAGTCCTTTATCCTTTGTCTTTTTTTAACGTGAATTATTATTGGTAACTTCTGGGCTATATAAGGCAGTTAAGTTGTATTCTCTGCACAAGTAAACACTCTTTAGCCCTGCAAATCTCATAATCACTGATTGATGCTAAGTCTAAAGAATACTATTAAGATGAAGTGTTGAAAACTTTTGAAGACAGACAGCATTCCTCATAAGGCTGGTTTACATGCAAAAACAGAGTTCCAAAAACTTTTCAGGGTGTCTGAGAAAGCAGAAAGAGGTATGTTATTAAATACAGGTTAAGAGATTTATTTATAAAATAAGTGCATGAACATTTCTCAACACAAGGTGAGATTTTCAAAGGGATGGTCAATGGATGCAAGCAGCAGTGGGTGGTCATGCTCTTTTGAAAATCTCAGCAGAATCTTTCCTTCCTTTTCAGCAATTAAAATATTACAGGCCAGATCCACAGCTCATGCAAACAGACAAGATCTCCAGGTGCCAGTTTCCACCACGTGGGGAACCACATGAACAGTGACAAAGCAACCTTTTTCATTACAAAACGCAAGGACTTAACAAAATCTTTGGTAAGTTGGGCCACTAACCAGAGCCAGCTCAGCACGGAAGAGGGCTGCATCAGCTGGGCCCTCCTCCTCAAGTGACTGGACAGTGCAGAAAAAGCAATCTTCCTTAGCAGAGACATAGCCCTCTTCTGGTGACAGCTGCAGAGAGAACGAAGCTCTGAGTTGGATGAGTGGCCAGGAGAGAAGATGTGCAAAGCGCATTACGTGAGGGAGTTCAGAGAGGCAAGTGAATACCAAATGCAGCAAAGAGTTCATCTCAGTCACAGTTACAGTGTTGGGCAAGTAAGCAAACTTTGTTTCCACGTCTTTTTTAATTCATCTGAACTGATTCAGCTCCATAATATTATTTTATATGCACAAGTAATGAAAAATACGTACGCATTCCACAATACTCACAGCTTAGTCTACATTTGTTTTAGATTTCTATTCTTATTATCAAACGTTTTCTAAAAACGCCCTCAGAGCTTCCTCCAGGAACTGAGCCCAATAGCAGAGGCCTCACTAGCCACACAGTAATCATGTCAATAGGTAAGAACTGCATCCACCGCATGTGTTAAGACTATAACTGCTGGGTGGAGCAGCCACAAAAGGATAAAAGATACTTATCGTTGAAAATCAGTAGCTTTTCTCCACAAAATCTGATTTTAGATACAATTGCCCATTATTTCAAAAAAAAAAAAAAAAAAAAAAAAAGATTATTTGAAATGTTTAATTAATTAGCATGTGAATATGTGTAACATTAAAGTCCAAATACTGAAGCTTTACATAATGCTGGGAACAGCAATGGAACAACCACACAAGCCCTCTTTTGAACAGACACTTTCTTAAGCATGAAAATGTTGATTTTCAAGACATGTTGGTGTGCACCATACAGTCTCCACTACAAAAAAATAATTTCATAAAGCAAGCCTAAAAAATGCCCTCTTACATTGAAAAGGAAAGAAAAGTTCCCAGTAACTTAAAAATCACCCATTCCTCCCCACTTCCCACACAGAAAACCACTAAGAACCAAGATTTGAAATCTGCATCCTCAGGGACTGCAAGATAAACATTTCATAAGAGGCAAACCCAAAACACAACTTTCGGATTTCCAAAAACAGAGAGCCAAATCTTCTGTACTCATACAGACCAGTGCCATTCCACTGATTGAAATGTAATACGCTAGGACCTCCAGTCCACACTCTGACTTTACTCTGAAAAATTAGGGTTAATAGTCAAGAGGGTTGCACTGGGGTTTTATAATCTGTTTCTCCGAAATGTCAGTGAGGAAACAAACGCAGCTCAAAAAGTCACGGGCTTTTTCTTTAATTGTATCCCATGTAATCTTAAAACAGCTGTTTTCTATCCTGGGCAATCCTCTAAATTCTCCTTTATTTGTAAATTATAGCTCTTAACATATTCCAAAGTACATGAAGACTTCGGCATTGTGCAAATGAGGACTCTTAGCTGTCCCAAACGCAGATAGTGAACTGTTAGAAGATAACTGCAGCAATGAGTAACTTCACAGCATCCTTGCAGGCTCATTATCTAGGTAATCCTGCTACTGCACCTTCTACATCTTGAGCCCCTTGTAATTCCCGAGCCATCATGCAAAGCAAATCTCAAAGTTACTGAGCTCCCTCTGAAAACTGCTTAGCTATTTTTGCCCCTGAATAGCTGCAGGAGGACAGTTCTACAACTTAATTATTCTAAATGTTAAATATCATATTCCAAAATCAAGCCCAATACTATTTATGGACAAATCAAAATAACCATTAAGCCCATAATATCTGAGCTGAAGGCTACTTAGCATTTTTCTAATATAAAATGTACAGTCTGAATACAGACTGCCTATGTGTTACACCTGCAGCAGACCAGACTTTGCAAAGCAAACTTTGCAAATTCCAGAGAACAACATAAAACTGACATCATGTCACCATTTTGCACACCTGAAGATTTTGTGAAGGTTACAAACTTATGTCTGGTAGCCTGCAGCCCTGAAAGACTGTGTTGGTTGCAAGATGCTTTGCTGTTTCCACAGCTACAACCCCCGACCTAAAAGACAAGCATGCTAGGTCCTGGAATCATGACAATATTCATACACTACACAGGCCTCCGCTGTATGCAAAGAGGAATCTGGTTAAGATAGTTTTTTGGATGCTCTGAGTCATCCAACTATATTCTAAAGCATGCAAAGAGTACATGGAAGTCAGAATTACTATGTATCAACCTAAAAGTCATCAAAAGTACCCATCTAATTCCCAAATCCTTACAGGCAGTGGTTTGGCAACTCCTATTTTCACTGTTCCTGCCGGGGCTCCTTTCAGCGCCTGTACCGCTTCTTCCAGGCTGCCGTTTTCCAGGTTGGTATCGTTGACAAACATGAGCCGATCTCCAGGAAGAAGCCTGCCATCTTGCTCAGCCACACCACCAGGAACTAAGGAGCGAATTACAATTACCGTGTTTGCTGGGTCCACGGGATCCTGATCAGATGAAAGAAAAGCATTCCATTTCATTTATTCTTTTACGTCTTGAGAGGGTAATTTCTATGCATTAACTTTTAAGAACTGAAACCAGTTCCTGCTCCAGATGAACCCTCAGCAGGTGCTTACCCGCCTGTCCATGCATTTACACTTTCCCCTATTTTCAGTCCTGAAATGTGAGAATTATTATCAGGTGATGCTCCATGTCCATACAAAAATTTTGCTAAACCAAAGAGTGCACTTTTTACTGTAATAAATAACTACACACCAAAAATTCAAATATTTCTGCTGTAATGAAAAGTTCATAGGCTTAGCCCTCCCTTGTCCTCAGCTGTCGGAGCAAAGGGCTTATTTTCAAGATCTGTCTTGTACTTCATGGTACCAGATCTCACTCAGCTGAGAAAGCACTTTACAATAGAAAAGTGCTTGTATGTGCAAGAGAGATAGGAGTATACCAGTAGAGCACTCTTCAATCAACAAGATCAAACAAAGCAAAGTTTGATTTTAAAAAGAAAACTGTTTTATAGTCCACACTCTCCCATACATTGATTTTAATAAACGTGTTACCATCAAATGCTAACAACAGGAACACACCGTTCTGTTGTAGCAGTTATCAGAGGTGAATACCTTTGAATAATCATTACAGAATATATTCATAAGGAACACAGATACATGTTAATGCTACCAATACATTTAATTCACTTGTGGACTTGTGGGCACATGCATAAAAAAAAAAGAAGAAGAAAAAGAAAATGTAACACTGTATCAGCTTTACTGAAACCAAAAAGAAAAGCAAAGAAAATATTTACAAATTGGCATGCAACTGTAACAAGTTTCCATGCCAAGATGTACAACTGATAAGAGGAATACCATAAAATCATCATCTGAAAATACAGGAATAGGATACTGTTCTAAGCTAATCTGAGAGAAAGGGGGAGAGGGAAGGATGGAGAGTAAGAAGCTCCTTGACAGCTCATGGTAATTAATGCAATATGGACACTGGCACAGAGCAATAAGACAATTTACAAGTTGAATCAGAACTAGAATTGCTGAAGATATTACTTGGGACTGAACACTGTTTCCTCATTATTTCCCCAACAGATATTTACAGACACATGAAATGACACTGTATGACAAATTCTTTGGAAAAAAAAATCAGCTCTGTAGTGTACATGACAGTTTTTGTTAGGCCAAAATGGAACACGAACAGGCCTGCAACTGTATAAAAAATGATAAATATGTTAGTATGAACATAGCCCACAATTTTTAATTTATCTTCAATGAAGAATGACTAAAGTTCAACAAAAATAGCAAAGCACAAAGATAGAACGTATATGTACTATAAATCTAGTTTATTGTTCACAATCCCAGAATGAAAGAATAAATTTCAGTGACAAACTGAAAAGTTTTAACCACATCTTAGAGGAAAGACTACTGAATAAATAATCACAACCACAAAATTCTAAATAGAGATAAGTAAGTTTCAGAAAGATTCCTAGAACTATAGGATATAATCAATCTAACTTAATATTATAAGGCACTTCCCATAACTCTTCATTATCACCACCCATAAATGAAATGCTGCAGCTGACCATATGGCAATCCTAGTTTGTTTCAACAATCAATAAGAGATAAGATAGAAGGCTGAGGTTGAAAAATATGCCTTACTTTCTGCTGACATGGACTGGAAATACTCAGGCTCAACTAAGGTATCTCAATGCAGAACACCAAATATAACACATTAAACTGTAATCACTGCTGTATAGAACAGATGTTTGATCGTGCCTCTAATCTTCATATTTTGTGCTCAATACTGGAACTCCCTGCTCTGCATACACCTTTATCAGTTTGCAAACACAAAATATCACTAGGGCACAGAGTAACTCTAAGCAGTGCCCTGCGGGCATCATTGCCATCTGCAGGTGAAGTCCGGATGTGAACGCGACATGCTTTTACAGAGAAGATCCAAAGCAGAACTGGGTAACTAACATTTCTGCAGCATCACTAAATGCTGGAGCAGAAGCCTATACTGACCGTAGGAAGAAATTATTTGGCTTTACAAAAAGTACTCATGGAGACAACAGGAAACAGATAACCTCCCCTCTACTCTCTAAAATTTGGGTGCCTGTCTTGAACGAAGGAGTGTTTGCTCTCGGATCCTGATACCCAGGCAGCAGGCAGGTAGTGAGAGGCCCTAACATCTGGGCACACCAAGAATCACAGACTCAGAGGCCAGGAGTTTTGAAGCCAAACACAAAATGAACTGGAGCATTTAGGCATGTCCCGGTTAGACAGTAGCTAAGCAAGGGATTTCAGAACTGCAGTTCTGGATTTTAGTAAATCCTGCTTTAACCACCTAAGTCCTTTATTGGATCTAGCTCTAAGCACCCAACTGCAGATGTAAAATATATGGCCAGATGCCTGAATATCATCATTCGCTGCCCCTGGGGCACCAGGAGGTGAGGTTTCAGAGGATCTGAGGATTGATTATTTTTCTGGATTAATATGAGAGAAGCGATAGTCTTAACACAGCAAGAAGAATAAGTAACACAGTTAATGGACTGCCTGCTAACAGTGACATCCATGTGGTTTTATTATATTGTCTAATTTATGTTAACATTTACAATTAAAAAAACATATTCAGATCACATAATGAGATCCAAACAAGGCAAAGTATCATGTTCTCTGCTCAGAGGAAGGAATATAGAAGTTACCTGGTAGTCTAATATGCTAAATCCAAGTCCCATATTCCCTTTTTCCAGCTCAATGTGCTGTACTTCTGTTTCCCACATTGCCAAGGAAGAGCCTGGCACGTCTTCCATATTCTGATCATCATCAGTGATTTCCAAAGCTCTTCCCTCTGTGTCTGAGGAGCCAATGAAACCAAGTTCTACGTGAGCCTGGAAAAAACAGAGAATATCCACCATACACACATATATGACAACGTTCATAAGCAGAGACTAAACTGTTCATCAAAACAAGATAAAAAACTAAGTTATGTTTCCCTAAACATAGAGAAAGTATAAGCACTCATATACTGTTAAAAACCAT
The DNA here is from genome assembly GCF_028389875.1 of Rhea pennata. Lineage (NCBI taxonomy): Eukaryota > Metazoa > Chordata > Aves > Rheiformes > Rheidae > Rhea > Rhea pennata. Next base: position 19,681,207 of record NC_084702.1, read on the forward strand.
GTCTGACGGATCTAACATAGAAATCATGGATCTTTGTAACAAAACACCTATGCTGTAAAGCAGTTAATATGCATTAAAGCACTCATTAGTAAGAATATTTACAAAATGGAATTTCTGTCCAACTAATCATTTTAGAAAACACCCATTAATACTTTTATCTAATACAAAGACAATACCTGTTACTAGAAGGTACATTAAAAAAACAGGCATAGATCTGAACATACCACTACAACAGAAGTCAAAACATTTAAAAAAAGAAAACATACAAGCACACACTTGTGCATACATATATACATATATATGTTTTTTCTATTTGGTTCACTTCATGAAAATGCTTAAAAATGAGCCAAACTTTTTCCCTTGCCCAAAACTGAAATAATTCATTAAAATACCCTTTCTACATGTTTGGCACATCAGGCTGCCCAGAGCTTTGACGTTATGAATGACGAAAAAAACATGTATCAGAGAATATATAGGGAGATCTACAGAAAGGAAAATCAGAAAGCTAAGTTCAAAATTGGATTAAATATATCCAGATTCTCAAAAAATACATAGCTCAATTTGCTACACCAACACAGCCTACCTGAAGAACAGACGTTAGGTACCTGGGTAAATATTCTTGGATTTCAAATCTGCCCCACGCACACACTCTTTACTAATATCTATAGCTTCTGATTGTCTTAAATTGGGGTTAGTGGATATAATTTGTCTTTTTCTATTTATTTGATTCCAAATCCCAAAATACTAAAATGTCCTTCTAATCTTCTACATTTAAGTTTGCATGTTTCGCTCAAAGACACATTTCTTTTCTTAACAATTTTAAAACAAAATACCTTTTCTGTGAGCTGAACCTCAGAGAGGCTTAGACTGTCCGTTACTTCTGGGTGACTGATAGGGGAAGCCACCAGACGGCAGCACACCATCGTCACCTTAATAGGCAATTCTTTCAAGATATTGACCACATCCTTGTGATTTTCTCCAAGCAAGGAGATCTCATTTACCTCAAGAAACAAAGAATAAAAAGTGTTTAGTAGAAGTATAATGAAAAAAAATTAAAAAGTTTAAAAATATTACTAACAGAAAATATCAATGGTTCCACTGTTTTATTTATTTATTTAGTAGAATTGGTGGCACCTAAATAAGTTTTGAGCTGAAAGGGTAAGTCCCACAAACTGCCAATCAACCTTGGTTGCTGGCACTTCTTAGGCAAGAACCCCCAGGTAGAATATAAAAGGTAAGAATATAGAGTTGTTTATTCCTGTCATGGGGTAGGGATAGTTCTATCAAGCCTTAATTCTTTTGTTAAGAATTCTTTTTTGGTCACCTTGAATTATATCTCTGAAAAATCAGAAATTAGCTGAGAGACATGTGTCAATCATTTACATAAATAAACATATACAGGAAGGCACACTAGGTGATTACTCAAAACATTTTTCATTAGGGCTGATGCACAATAAGATAAGCTACATTCCCAAGTTATCACCTGTGAAAAGCAAGTCATTTCACAAGAATCTTACTGAAGGTAGACTAAGATGAAGTCAGAATTTTTTCTTACTTCCAGCAGCTCATCTCCACTAACCAACTTGCCACTTCGTCCAACTGGCCCCTCTGGTAAGATAGATCTGATGAAATGATGTCCCACTGTAGCTTCAAGGCTTATCCCTAACCCACTGCTTTCACTAAATTTGTTAACTACAACCACCTAAAAGAAGATACAGTAAAAGTTATTTTTGATGATGATATTAAAGACATTTGTTACTTTCCATTTCAATTCACATACTGTGAAGTATTTCAGAACTGAAAAACTAGAAATACGATCATGTGTAATCCAACTTTTCAGGTTGCAAAAAACATTCAAAGTTACTAGTTTGGGTTTTATATTTCTTAAAACTATGGGAAATAACAGCAGCAGCCAAAAGAAATCATCCAGTTTTAACTTCCCAGTGAGATGAAAAGCACCACGAGGGACAAATACTGGAAAAAGATTAAGATGTACAGACCATATGTACCAGTGAAAAGTATGAAATCACAAATTAGTAGACTATTCTGCCGAAAAGCTACTGCTGTGGTATCATTCACCAAGGAACCAACAGACACAACTGGAGTAACATGCCTACATTGCCCTATGTGTGCAAATAAAAGGTCAGCAAAACAGATCTTTTTTTTTTTTCTTTTATCTATTTTACTGTGGTATTTCAGATTCTGAGGCAAAAACAACCAAAAAGTCCTTGCAGTGCAGCAACTGAAACAAAATCTCATCCAATAGGATCTCTGTGAGATGGGGAACAGGCTATGTGCACCTAAATTTGAACTTGTGTAAAGATACTTGGATCAATGAGCAGTCAGGTAAAAACTGGAACTTTTGTCACAATAAATGCATTACTTCGGCATATGCAAGCAAAAACTGTATTTGATGACCACATATGTAAGAGAGTAAACTTCTGTAGAGAATACAGCTTGGGGCATATAGTTTCGAAATAAAGTCCTAAACTTGGATATTGGATTTTTTAATTGTAGTTACAGTAAGTGTCCTGTATGTTGTTTAGATCGCTACAACAAGTGAGGATTCATTCAATACATAGGGTGGGTAGGAAGTTTCAGATACTAGTTTGAAATTCTTGCTAATCAATCAAGTGAGTTTTGATGTTCATCTCAAAAACTTATTTTTCCCGACTACACATTAACCCCCCAGGCAGGTAGGAGACCTGTGAAATAGCTATCAGTACTCAAAGGCGTATCAATCTTTGAAGCCTGTGATTATTTTTCCAGTCACTGTAGAAAAAATATATATCTATATTCAAAATTTGTAACTGAAATAAAATCATCTCAGCAGATTAGGGAGCACACAAATGCATTGTATATATAAAGCCGCAAATATAATGTATACTATACATATAAGTAACCAATATAACAATAATAAAAGTTTACTTACCACTATTTCATAATTTGAACCCATAATTCTCTGCCATCTATTCTTCAGAGCTAATTCTTCTGCAGTAGTTAACTGGAAATCTAAAAGTTATGTCTGAAATTACTACGACGCAAACAAAACACTCTTGTTTATTCTTACCACTGATAAAGTAAGTGGATCATGGAGAACTTCAGAACTATTCGGTGACACCAGCACTCACCTAGGTGTGACTAAAAACTTGACATGTTTTGCGTCAGCAGGTTTAGATTAACCAGAATAAAATCTTTCAAAAAGATGAGGTAGTGACATTTTGTCCCCTTTCAGCTCATAAGTCCCCTCCCTGTTGGCCTGTTAAGGGCTTGTAATCAAATAGTATTAAATTCACCTCCAGTTTCCAAAACTAACCATATTTTTTCAGAGGACAAACATTTAAATAGCTTCAGTCTTTACTTTAATGCAACCCTACCAAGAGAACGGGTGCAGAAAAAAGGAAAAAGTTACATGCCCCAGGCACCTGCTAAATCAGGCTGTATGCGGGCTGCTCAGGCTGATTTGGTGGGCCAGCTGAAATGTCAACAGCCATCACACTGCACATGGCTCCTTTCAGACAGACCCAGCATACGTGTGGATGAACTTTCACAGAAAGTGTCAAAGTGAAGGGGAAAAAAAAAAAAAAAAAAAGAAAAACTGTTCTCAAAACTGTGAGAATGACTGGAGAAGATTTTTTTGAAATCAAAAAAAGGCCCTAGAAAGCAGTGACAGAACGCAAGTCCTAGCTCTTTTTTCCCCATTAGATTCACACACACACACACACACACACACACACACACAAACGTACAAAGAGAAATAATTCTAACAGTTGAAGAGTAGCAATGAAATGTCTTTTGGAAGAGAAGCGGAGAAGAAAAATACTGATGATGTGAGAAAAATGACAGGCAAGAAGGCAAACTGCAGGAGTTCTTAAACTGACTTAAAGTTTATCTACAAACTCAAACTACAGAGAAATAGTTGTCTTCTGCCCTTTTTTGTCCTCATTAAAACTGCTTAGATTGTACAATAGGAAACAAACACAGTATTTGAATGGAATATCTAATAAACTGAGCAGTTTTAACAGAAATCTACCTATGTAAGTTACAAGGACTGTGCTGTTCACACAGAAAGTATCAAAATAAACTCTTCAAATCTGAATGCTTATCACAGACAAAGGCCAGAATCTTCATACAAACAAACAAAATAATTTCCCAACTCACACTGATTTTAGGAAAAAAATGAAAGTGCCTCATAAAGTGTTTTAAAGTCATTGCCCTGAAACTTTGTTACAACTAAAGCCAGCTGCTTAGATGCTGTGGAGAATTTAAACGTGAAGGTTCCTCCCCATACCCAGAAGATACAGCAGTGTCTGAAGGAAAGTGCTTAAAATTCTTCAGCTTTCTAGAATAACGGCAAATAGAAGTTATGAAAAGATATACAGAAGAGAAATACGTTACAGAACTCTTGTAAGTGATGTTTTTCAGCTCCTCTCTAACTCCAGATGCAATAAAATGTTATGACACACATCTAGTGCTCTATCAACTTGGAAAACGCATCACCTGACAGGACTTCTGAAACATAGCACTCTGCCTGAGAGCTTAAGAAGGAAAGGAAATACCTGTCAGAAAATAAGAATTTCTGTAAAGAGAATGAGAAAATCAGACTATATCAGTGAGTCACAATCAACCAAATTGCAAACATTATCAGAGAACATAGATTGAAATGCCTGGATTTTGGGGAATTTGTTAAAAGGAAGCTTATCGCAAGAGGTAAAAGTCCTGGAGCTGTAGCCAGATAGCTGCAGGGAGCTTGGAAGATATGGCATGGTGGTGGAGAGGGAGGGGAACAACGAAGGAGAAAGACTAAACAGAAGGATGAATATGTAGCCAAAACATACTGCTTCACACGAGGTCTCAGATACACAGACATAATTACTATTTTCAGCCACATGCAGTATTTGTCCATGACCATATTTTCTCTGTAGAGCCCAGAGCACATGCTTTCATGTGTGATTATTTCCACTTTCTAGCTGTACAACCTCAGATATGCAGCACATGTAAGATGGAAAGGCACACAAAAAAACTAACTTTTTGTGTAAGCATAATTGAATGCATTTTCACAGAAAAAAATATTAAATATCGGGAACCTGTTTCCTGTTGTTTAATGTCCTCTCCAATGTTTACCGCACTGGTGCTGTATGGCAGTGATGGAGATCCCTGTTCTGTTTCACTGTTTTCTGGAAAAAAGGAGAAGATTCTTCAGCTATTTTATGCATTGCAATTTTCAGTTAAGCTCTTTGGCATGCCTGTCTTGTATTCTACATGACTTCAGAGGATCCACATTTGGGAAATGGCTCCTGTGGCAGTGTGGAATAAAGAATTAGGAAGAAATGCTGTATTTTACAGATATTTTGTCTTCTGCTAATGCAGAATTGCCAATTTAATTTTTAAATTAAAAATGAAAATATGAAAATACATCTGCGAGTAGTTGTATCTCTGCCTATGACTGAAAGAACAGCTACTGGAAAGCATACAAAGTTAGCATTCTTTAGCATACACACGCTAAAGCTATGCTTGTATTTTTCCTATTTCTTTCTTGTGCGCAATTCAAGAATCTGATGCTGCACAAAGAAAATTCTATATACTTTGGGATCTGGATACTTCACCGATTTTACACTTTTAGAAAGCCTGTTCTATTACAATAGTTTTGTTAGGTATGTTGCTGGCTGCTGGCTTGAACACCTTTAGGCAAGAGAAACAGTATTCATTATCTCCTTCATAATTTCTGCTGAATGTATGCATAACAGGATGCCATACTGGGAACACACTATTCTGTCTTTCAAAATCTTATGTGAGGGGGGTGATTATGGCTTAAACTGTGACTTGCAATATACCTCTGTTGACATCAATCTATGACATAAGTAGCTGAAAAAATCTGCTTATGCATCCAGTATTTGTGTGGATATTCAAACACATTGACTTAAAGGTATAACGTATGGATTTCAATATGAACAAAATATGAAGTTAAGGGCTTCCACTGAAAAGTCCCTAGTCTCATTCCAGCTCAGTACTGGCAGATCTACTGTTGGCCATCAACTTCTGAGCTATGTGCACACAAACAGCTAATGTCCTATCAGACTACTAATAAACTCCACATATAGGCCAGTTTTTTTTAGATCCTGAACTTGATATGCAAGAGCAAAAGGATCTAAGATGTATTTGTGCTCAGTGCAGAGGGTCAATCTGCGCTTGCACTTGAATGCAATTATCACCCTTAAGCCCAAGTACAATGTTCCCTGCCTTCTCACCATTCAAAAGCTTGCAGGATGAAACTCTTGAGGTAAATTAGCTAGAATAGCTGTGCAGTGATTTCAGCAATTGCTTTGGAAATGTAAAAAATAACAGCTTCGCTTCTAAAAATTAATTAAACCATATTAGGCCAAATATCCCCTCACAGGAAACAGCTCTGCGATCAAGAATAGCTATTCAGAATGAACCTGGCCCATTACTTCCAGTTTGTAACTGGGAAGAAAACTATTTCATGCAAATTCTGAAGCAAAGTCCATTTTAATTACCCTTGGCTGTGCCACTATCCATCATTTGGAGCAGGAAGTCCTTTTCAACAGCAGCACTGAAGTCTTCCTGGGGCTGAGTCTGATTTTCCTGCTTAAGCCTTCTTCTGATCAAAGTGAGTCGAACTGTTTGTCCCGTATGCCGCAAAACATCCACTGCTTGCTGGTTCGTAAAACCCTGAAGATTTGTTCCATCCACCTGCAGGATTAAGCAGCTTATTAGCCAGCAAGACACTACCCATAGAAAACGGTCACGGTCACTTTCTGCACGTTCTTCATCCTTCTCTGTGTTGAGGGCTCAGCGGCTGTTGGGCTGAGCACAAAGCAAACAGAGGGACAAGAACAAAAAAAAAACCAGAAGCTTTAGTGGCCTCAGCTACACTAAGCATTTTCACCGGACTGCCCCACAGCCGCCGACCAGCAGCACAGGGCAGCAGCGGTGGGAACGCGGCGGTGCCAGGTGGTCTGCTCTGCACAGCGCCAGAGGGCAGAGCCCCCGCTGCGCCCGCTCCTGGCCCCAACCATCCCCTCTGCAGGCAGAAAGGCTGAAATCCCCCCGGTAACTGGCAAGGTGGAGGGGAAGGCGATGAGGATTATCAGTTTCATCTGATTATTCCTAGTATATAGACCTTTTTTCTCCTCTTCTCTGCAAGCTCCAAATTTCCTCATTCCTTCTCCTTTTCACCCCTTGGTGACTGTAATTTCTCAAACATGCCCAATAGTGATCTACCCCTAACCCCAGGCGCTGTTTGAGTCTGTCTACACATATTCCATTATTTTAATCCTTCCTTCATGAAAAAATCAATCTCTCCAGATGCTTAATCATTTTGTTGCCTTCCTCTGAACTTCTTTCAACTCCAGTGCTCTTCTAAATTTAAAACAATTTAAACTGAGCCGGTATTATCTTTATTTCCACCACACTTAAGCAAAACAGATTTTAAAAACATGTTTATTATTCTGATGTCTTAAGTCAATTCAAGCCACTTTTTTCCTCCTGCACCTACAGCAGCAGCAGAGGTCAAATTTAGCAATATTCTATTTCAGTTTGTACTCATTATACAAATCATCAGAAAAACGAAATATATTTCTACCTATGCACATTCAGGCACATACCTAGTTAGCTGAATACCAAGCACTTTTACATGCTTCCTTCACACAAGTGAGAAGTCACATCTGAGACAGTCGCAGAAAAGTGGTCCCTGCATTTATATCTCAATTTTCACCACAAAACAGATGTAAAGTTTTATGCATTTTTTCCTAATATTGATAAATATTTTCTTCTTTCGCTAGGTATCAAAACTTTAGTGACATACTTTAAAAAAAGATTTTGAAAATCATTGCTTAATTTGTGTGAAACCAAATATTACACTTTGCCTTTACTAAGCAGTCTAAAAAGCTCATACTGCTAAGAAACACAACACTCGTACTCTCAGATTTCTTTAAGAAACAGAGCTGCACACCGATAACATAATCCAAAAAGACAATGTGATCAAATACTCAGACAAAAAAAAGGGCTTATAATTTAAAGGCCAATTTCAAATGCTTTGAACAAGTATTACATAAGCCTTACTTTGCAACTTTCAAAACTACAGTTTTTTACAGACAGGTGATTTCATACATGATCCAGAAGACTCAGCCTTCTTTCTGTGTTTACTTACAACTATAATTTGATCTCCAACATGGATTCTGCCGTCACGTTCAACAGCACTGCCTTTCGTAATGCTTTTCACAAAGATACCAGAAGGTTCTGGAATGAAGAAAACAGAGAAAATTAACTAATATATTACAGAAATAACCCAAATAACACTACAATCTCATGCTAGGGACAGGAGCTAAAGAGAGAGGAAAAAAAGAAAACACAATCTCCAAAATAAGGAATTAATACGAAAGTAGATGCTTAAACTGAAACATACGTATTACTATTTTTCAAAAGGATGAACCTGACTAACAGCTCACACTACCATATTTCACAAAAAATTTAACAATCTTAAAATCCTATTTTCTGTACTAAAAGAGCAACAAAAATTCTAGTTTAACTTAAATCTTGAAACAACATTGACAAAAAGCTTTATTTCTAACTCTTGGTCTAATTTATAACTAATGAGAGAGAAAATTCAGTTTGAGTACACTAGCAACTATTTATCACCCACCTGTTATTATATTTTCTATACCTCCTTACGAAAATGAATCTTGGATAACTAAATGCACGGAACATAAACAAGCAGAACTACAATGTATGTTTTTTAACTTTTAACTACAGCTATAAGCCAGAATTTGATTCAAAAAGAAAAAACACAGCAGTAACAAACTCATTTAGGCAACCATTAATTCTGAATTGAGAAAAAGTCAGACATACAAAGCACCTTTGGAAGGGATATTTTACAAAAAGAAATCTGTTTTGGTTAAACAAATAATCTCTGATGGGAAGATAATCTACTTCTTAAGCTCTCAAGAAACCTCAGTGCCTTAACAGACCTAATATCATCCTCTTCTCAGCCTCAATGTGACAAAAGTTAGCACTAAGGCATCTCTAATGACTAGGCTTAACTTGTGAAGAATGAGAAAACAAATATACTTACACCATGACATCACTACTTTTTTCTTTGCAAAACAGTCCACATTTGCCCCTTTTGTTTTTATCTTAGTTTGTTGTTTCCAGAATTTGTGAATAATTAAATGGATAGTCTTCCTAATTTCACAGTGTCTTTACATTCTGTAACAGCTATGTGGCAATATGATAAGTTTCTATTAGCCAAGGTGAAAAAGACTGAATTGCAGATCTCATTGTCCAGTAATTCTATTGCTGTATCTGTGATAGCCTGGAAATTCTTCAACCATGCATTAAGTGGTTAAGTAAAATTAAGTGTAATGCTCAATCAGTTCCAAAGGCAAGAAGATTTTTAAATATAGTTACATGCAGCAAAATAACTTAAAGTGTGGATTATGATACTCCAATATTAGATCAGTTAAAATGACCAATCAAATCACATATTCTACAACTTAATTTGCCTTTTAATGGTTTATTCAAGATGCTAGAATGTAAAGTTACATAAATTCTAACTACTCATCCTATGGAACCTAACTTAATAGACCATTAAAACTTAGTTCAGCTTCTCAAAGCCAATACCTTATGTCCGTAAACCAACAACGATGTGTGATATACCTACCCATACTTTTTTCTAAAAATATACATATGAGTAAGAATCACAGCACGAACTCTTTGTGAAGCGTTATGACACAAGCAGCCTTTCATGACAGTACTGCGTTTGCCAAACAGTGAGCCCCAATACTTCTCAATAATTTCTCTAAAAATGCGGTTGAAATTATGGGCAAAAACAAGCAACTGTACATGACCGTGGATGAATCCACTGATTTAAACTGACTGGCTGCTGACTGCCTCCCAAATACACTAATGTAAATTTCCAGTAAATCAAGAGGTCAGCTAACAACATCAAGATCTTCATCACTGTGATGAATTCTTCATCTGCAATCAGCATTATCTATAGTTCAAAAGAAAAAAATGCTCCTAGAACTGCTCAGAATATTAATGTATTATTTTATGAGAGTCTTTTAAAATGAAAATGTGATTTAAAAAGCACCACTATTCTAACAAAAGCGGCTGTCTCAGTCTACTTTAGAAATGTTTTCCAAAAATATACCTATGACAAGCTTCAGCTAAGAGTGAATTTTAAAAAATAAATGATGCAAGACCCTGAGGAGGGATTTTCTAAAGAATACCTATTGTTTGTAATCTGGATTTCATACTTCCTACAGGAAAACACCTTTTGTTGTTGCTGTTGTTGCAAGCTTTAGAAGTTTTAGAGAATGAAGGTTTTGTTCAGAGATGCGATACCACACCTCAAACTGACCTTGCACTGCAGGCAGGCCAGTCTACGCAACAGAACGTGAAGCAAGCTCTAGGACATTCTTTACCTGAGGTTTTGTCTCCAATGTAACCAGCAATAGTTATTCCTAAACCTTGGATGTTTTTAGTGAGTTCCACGTTAAACTTCTCTCCATCTTCACAGTTGTCAAAAGAAGCCTCTGCCTAATAAGAAAAGAGTGATTGGAAAGGAAACCTTTTTTTGTTGTTCTTGGGAAGTCCACACATTCTCTTACATCACTAACATTAAAATGCAACATTAAACACAAATGACACCAAGAAAGTAGCAAATTTGCTTCTGTTTTTTTTCTGGTATTCAGCAAATATACTACACATAGGTAACAATGCAGTTTCAGTCACTCCCACCCCTCCTCACTGGGGTACTAGCCTATAAGATCATTATTTCATAACTAAAATGACTGGCGAAACCTGAACGAATTGAACACTGACTGTCACTTAGATTAAATTAAACAACGCATGCTTAAATGTTGTAACTTGTAGCTCGCTTCCGTTCTGGAACTTCCTAAGCACCAGCTTCACAGACTGTTGTATTAAAACAAAAGAACGATCAAAATTATATTTTGTATTCTATTTGTTTAAATTTATTCTCAGTAATGCTAGCTAATTTTTTTTCCTATGCACATTGAGTCTGAAATATAATGAAAGCTATTTCTATTGAAACAATCATGCTTCCTGTTTTTAGAAGGGCTTAAAATTTCTGTTTCAGCAAGTAGCAATTACACTTCCAGCTAGTTAAATGACAATCACCACTAACAGCCACTACAGTCCTCTGAACTTCTGTAATAAAGAATTTTTGTTGTAATGAATTCATTTATTTATTTCTAATGCCATAGGAAAGTGCATATTAAAACTCCATTTTAAGAATATTGCATTCATAGTAAAAGAAAAAAAAAACTAAAAGAATTTAATTCCACTACTTCAAAATACTTCTTTTCCAAAGATATTGATCCTTTAGTTGTCTAAAATGGATACTTCCATAGCGGGTATGTATCAATACAGGAGTACAAATTTAGGGCTTCAATGTCATTGTATTTAAACAAATTTCAATATTTTAACATGCATTTGAAATGTAAATTCATATATATAGTACAAACTTATTAAGATCCTTCTGCATACCCCTATTTTATCCAGTTTCTTCTCTATGAAAAGTATAGCAGCATATTTGTTTAAACAGATGGTATTTCAAACAGGTAGATACCAACTAAACCCACTCTGATGACTAAATGGGTACATGCATGCAGAAAAAAAAAAAGAAAAAAAAAAAAAAGACTTCAGAACTGTGATGCTACTTGTCAAATAAGAATCTGGTTTCTTTTTTTTTTGTCATAACAACTCCATCTAGAAAGTCCACACAGTCCAACATCATGAAAATAAAAATCTACAGCTTCTGCTACATCTCCACTCCATAATACACAATTATTTTGGCCACATGTAACGCTACTTTAAAGCTGCTCCTATCTCCATGACCTCACGGACTGTTACAGGATGGAGACCTCGGGGATGCGACAAGAAGTGCCCACTCCTCTGCTCCCACCGACAGCCTGAAGCACAATGACATTTTTACCTACTCTGTATTTGCCAGGAAGAAACAGGCATCCCGAGCTGCACTCATCAGCATCTCTGCTCCAGTGGTGTTTAATACCCAGAGCCCTGTTAATGAGGTTTGCAGCAGCATCATTCACTGAGTGCTCCCTCCAAGAATAACACTTCGTCCAGGCAGAGGTAGCTACTTAAAAACAGCCTGCCTCCTGCCAGGAGATGTGCATTGAAAAGGACAGAAATGGAGAGAAAGGTGGCAAAAAAAGTTGGTTTTGGCTCCCTGGGGCATTTCAGCCCTCAGTTCGGTAAATTCCACGCATGCTCCTGAAATTGCAGACATGACATTCAACATCACACCACATAACTGCGGATAGACACAGAAGAAATCAGTATAGAGGAAATTATCCAATTCAGCCTTCTTCTGAGACAACTACTCCACAGATAAATAATCTTGATTTTATTGATCCCTCTATCAAAAATACAGTCCGGCCCTCACACCTCTGAGTGCTGTACAAACACCAGAATCCCAATCTTCCTCTCATTTGCTCAGAAAAAAATCAGTGCATGTGCTAAGATTAATTTTCTTAGTCTAATTTTATAGATTGAACGGATGATTATATCTATGTGCTATTTTGCCTTTTTTTTTTTCTATATAGATACCACTAAAATGGATAGCTGTAAAAAGATGTAATCACACAAGGAACTGTCAGAGGAGAGGGTTTTTTTTTTTAAAGTGACTTATCTGAAATGCAATTTGTATCTGTGAGGCAAACAGGAAACTAAAAGAGAAAAAGAAATCTTTGTAGGGCATAAGCTGTATCTGCATCAAATCCAAAAGCAACCACCTCTTTCTTCTCTCACTAACTGATTTCACGTGCATTCAGAACTCTTAAACGTATCTGGCATTAACTACATATCACAAAACACCAGTGTGCTGACTTTTCCCAAACTAGACTTTGCTGTAAACACACACAAATGACCTATTTTGTAGCGGCTTTAAGCTGACAAAACATTATGATGTTTACAGCACTTTCAAAGTGGCTGAGGGAGTCACGACGAGTCTGAGGAGTAACAGAGCAGAGTGAGTGCAGTCATCTGCAGGGCAACACGGGTAGCAGCTGGCTGACTGGTTTTTTGGAAAACAACTAGCAAACGAACAGTGCCAGATGACGTCTGAAAAAAGTGGCATCTGTGTGCTGGCTGGCACAGGGAAGAGCTGTCTGACGGACGGCTGCAATGACACGGGAATGAAAAGTGCTCCTGGAGACGGAAAGGACGGGGAGACAGCGAAGTGCTGCAGAGCCAGCTTGCTCCATTTAAAGGGAAGATTGAACAGTTTCTGCTGTTCCAAAGTATTTGTGCATAACCACAAGCAAGCTAATGAATTAATCAACCCAGAAGTCATTTGGATCACCCTTCTGTCTCTGAGCTGGGACCCTGAAAGGCCTCAGGGATGTATTCAGTGCACTGTGACTGACAGCGTGTAAATTCTCCCAGACCACAGGCTGAAAACGCTGCTAGTGGGAGTGGAAATACTGGCTCTAGAGAACACATATGTGCAAGGTATTCCAATAGCAATTGAAAAATAAATAAAGAGTTTGAAGTAAAAGTTTGTCACAAGTTAAGCATTCTCGCTGGTACTTACCTGTTTCTCTGGTGTAGGGGTGGGTACTGGTGTACCTGGGGGGACTGCTGGTGGGGGTGGATCCTCAATAGGACCTCTTGCAATCACCAGTTTCACTCGATTTCCACACTGTCTGAGGACTTGGGCCACCTGCTCACTGCTCATTCCAGCCAGGTCTGTGTCACCAATTTTCAAGATGTGGTCTCCACTGCATAATCTGCCATGCTGGAGGAAGTAACCAGTGAGTGACAATAACCGTGAAAAAAATCTGTAACATCCTGCCATTTCCCTCAGATGTATCATGGAAAAAAATCAGAAAAGTCGTTCCATTAGAAGACTACTACGTGGCTATAGTCACTTAATATATGGCTAAGTAACTTTAATTTTTGAATGTCCTGTCAATATCCTAATAGTATGCAGAAGAAAAGTAGGTTATCAAAGCACATACTAATTTTACTACAGACTTCCACAGAAATATTAAGGATGAATCCCTTTTCAAAAAGACACACACCTGAGCATGAAAAAAATCCTTCCAATTTAAGACTAGTTGTTATTTAAAACATATATACATACATTAGAGAATTTCACCTCCAAACACACTTTCAAATGAGAGTATATAAAAGTACATTCAAGTTTTATGCTTTTATTTAAAAACCTGTCATCATGATTAGCCATATCTCTAGAACAAAACACGTTTCTCACTTGCTGTGATCTGCAATCTTGCTTTATAATGGCTTATTCTCCAACTGATTTATTTTTATTTTCAAATTTATTTTACTTTTAAACAATAAAGTGCTTCACATGAACTAGCCTATCTACTGAAGAAGACATGGAAAAAGAACCCATCTTTCTGCTCACAGATTCTGCCGATGCCCCTCAAAGCCCTGTCTTCAAGGCACAGTTCCCGTACACACAAGACTGATGAGTTTCGGTGTCTCTTCAGCCCTCGACCTCCTCTGTAACAGAGGAGCCCTTCAGCAGCAGCAGCACAATCATACGGGCACTTGTCCACCAGATGAACTTGACATTGACTGAGCTGACCCAATTCACTTCATCTGAGCCCCACCAGGCAGGAATACACACCGTTACTGCTCAGTCCTTCCCCAGGACTAGTACCAGGATATCTGTCTCAGATACAGTAGTCTGCACGCATTTGCGTAATCCAGGTATACTGTAATTGGTCTGGAAAAGTGATTTAAAGACTAATCCAGCTTTTGGACCTACACGTGAGGCTCCCATGCACTAAACACACCTTTACTAAGGTAAGCACTTCCTCTGTTTCTTATACTTGTAAGGAGAAAAAAGTTACTGTTACTCAAAAGCATTAGAAATAGTAACCTCACACTGCACTGACTGGCAAACACTAGGTTGAGTTGAATTTACCTGATCAGCTACTCCTCCTGGGAGAATGGTCTTAACTATCACTCCAGTTGACTTTCCTCCCACTATTCCAAATCCCAAACCAGAGCCATCATTCACCAACTCAATGGTCTCCACATGCTGCCAGTGAATCTAAAATGAATAAATATAAGTTTGTAAGGACGTATGTATTAAAAATTGGCAAAATATTTTCTCTTATTTCTCAGGTAGGCTTTAGAATAAAGGAGGATGGAAACACAGGACCAATAAGTATAAGAGTACATTATATTTAACATAATAAATTGTTCATCCCATCACATTTGGAATTGCTGTGGTAAAAACTGGAGCCGAGCAGTCCTTTTCAGGAACCTGAACACTGCAGGAATTTTTGAAACAGCCCAGAATTGTCCATCTTAATGCCCCATTGGGATCAGTGACAAAAGTACTGCTTACAGGAATTCTCACGGGACTAAAAATTCAGATACGTGCATGTTCAAACTGGTAACTAGAACAACATCAAAAAAAAGCATAAGCCCAACTCACAGGTGTAACTAAGTTTGAAAGCACACTAGATATTATGAGATGTATGTTTGCAAAATCTGCCTGTGTAGCAGACAAAGATTTTTGGATTATCTGATGTTGACAGTATCAGAATGAAGTAATTCTGGTGGTTGGCTTCATTTTGTGACAGAAGAGCAACTGCTCTGAAAGAAACACAAATGCTAGTTCCTACTCCATGGTACTGAACTGAGTACTGGAGTTCACACAGGTCTGCTTCTGGTGTAAGGACAAATCACATCATAAACTAATCTAAAATTCAAAAGTGCACCAGGCATTCTGCCAGGTAGCATCTTTAATAGATATATTGGATATAATCAAGGTACTGTAAATTCAAAGACCTGAAGTACTTGTTTGGGTATGCATAGTCTTAGCACAAACCGATGACTAAAAAGAAAAGCCAGTAGGAAAAACAGCTCAAGATAAGCTGCTTTCCACAGCATTTGAAAGCTAAGAGATCACAAGGAAAAGGCATGTATTAAAAAAAAAAAAAAAAAAAAAAAAAAGAGAGAGAGAGAGAGAGAGAAAGGAAAGAGAGAGGGGGGGAGAGAAAACAGAAGGAACCGTGGTATGTTTAATAAGAATTTTTTTCAAGAAAAAGAAGCTGTTCAGAGAAAATGGAGGTAATCAAACTGAGAAAGAAGTATATAACAGGACTGCTGGAAGAAAGTAGGCCTTTGCATGTACTACTAAGTAATTAAGTAAGAAGTTTTAAGTCATTTTATATGTAAAAATCTGCATAGAGAAGAAAATCATTATGAATTTCACTAAGTAGTTTATGCTAGTGGTTAAAATAAACAATAAAATAACCGCCTTTTCAAGACATCACACCACTGATTTCTGAATCCCTTGAAGAAAAGCCGCAGATATCTGAACAGTCAAATGTTCCTACAGGAACAAAAGATAGGCTACTCCATCTCCAGGCAAGCAAAAATATATGGTCCATTACAGGAGAAAGAGATCAAGAGAAATGTGCAGTTAATACCTGATTTTGAACTATCTTTGCCATACCTAGCAACACCACACATTTCAAAGGAAAGGAACTGCAGCAGAGCTGCTCTCTGTGGGTCCTGAAGTGTTCTCCCCACCCACAGCATCTTGATGGCCCTCTCTGTCGCTTTGTTTGAGCTCCACTGCTAAAAGACAACAGAGGAACAAACAGAAAAGCACCTGTTCAGCTGGCAGTGCAGATCACATTGTAATGCCTCGGAAATCTGTTTGTCCAAGTGGAGGGAAAAGAGGAAAAAAATGCTACCTCCAAATAAAGTTTTATAATAGAAGGTAAACATGCTCTATTTGCACTGCTAGATATTGAGAATTTGGTGTAAGGGAATAGGAACATGGCCAAGATCAATGTCTTCTTAGCAAGCCTAGGTATTTTCTGTTATTTGCTGGGGAAAAGGTACAACACAGATACATGGAAGAAAAAAAAAAAAAAAAAAAAGTCAAAAATTGTGAAGGAAATGCACATGTAAGTTACAAAAAATATCTCAAAAAAAAAAACACTAGACGCAATAAGCGCATACAAGCCCAGAACTGAACACAGACACTTGTGGGGTATACTCACCGGGTTGGAATGGGCTGAAACTGTGCTAGCAGCAGATGGGGATCGGGAAACTACAGGACTGATGAGCTGAGGGTAAGTGCCCCTGGCCACAACCAACTGGACATTATCTTTTGCCTTCTGTAGGATGCTGATAGCCTGTTGATGTGTAATTGTCTGATCGAGTGCTTGTCCATTAATAGCAAGGATTTGATCTGCTTCCTTCAGCTTTCCATCTCTGTCTCATACATATAAAGAGGGAATGAGGACGACAAAACAAGCAAACAAGAAACTACAAAAAAGTGTTGCCTCAGAAATTATAGTATTTTGACAATTTTCCAGTATTCTTAATATCCAGTTCTCTACTTTCCCCATTTTTTAATCTCTCCCTGCAGTTCTACTACAAGGAGCTGCAGCGGCACCCTGGTGATCGCCTCCTTTGAAGCTAATCCCACTGCCACTCTCCCCTGGCTGCTACCCCCTAGCTAGCTTTCTTCTCCCTGTACCCCCATCCGAGACTAAGCATATTAGATCTCAGTCCCTCCCAACCATAGCCTGGGAACTTATGTTTATTCTCAACTTTGAGCCTCCTGCTTAACAGACCAAGTGCTCTACTTTGTTCAGTGCATCCATTCTGAATATTCATCAAACCGTAGAGTGGAACACATTTTCATCAAGATGTTAGGGAAACTAATTTTGTTTTGCACAAAATCCACACACACACCCCAAAAAAATCCTTTTTAAATTAAAAAAAAAAAAAAAAAAAAAAAAGTTGAATAAATTATAAAACAATTCTTCACTTGCTGATAAAGGAAGCACTACTGTAAAATCACATACTGAGCCTTTCCCTGGACCTACTTCAAAGAAAGCTCATGAAGCCCACACAGACAAGTTACTCTCTGTCTTCTCCCCTGCTTCTACAATAAAAAACAAAGACTCTGGAGGTCACATCTTCAGAATCCCTGTGCAGAAATGCTTCACGAAACAAAGGCCAGCAAAAAAAACAATAATGCCTATTATGCCAGCTTTTGTGTGCACTTATAGTACAGAAGCCAAAATACTCAACAGCATTCAGGAAAAACGCTACCTAGCTCCAAGCTGCAATATTTTACTTTTCAATTTGAGTAATTTTTCTGAGTTCTCCAGATTTATTATTGCTCTAGATTTGTATTTGACGCAGCCTATATTACTTGCTGACCCGCGTTGTTATCACCAGGGAATCAGGACCTGAGTAGGTACAGATATGCCTCAATGTAGATATAGATAGATATTGATAGGTCTACTCTCTATAGCGGAATAAGAGGAGAAAAAGCAAAGACCATTTGAAGGGACAATAAAAAAAACAAGAAATGAAAGGGCACTTTTGGCAAATTAGAGTATATCATAATGACATACAGCAAGCTGCTTTTCTTAAACTGAATTAACTCTGCAGGCCATGCTCTGCACTCTTAAAATGACAACATTCAGATCTAAGTCACCAGAAAACTGTTCCCCACAGCAGGGAGAGAAACAGCATGGAGACGATGCCTCAGCCCCTGCACAACGCACCGGTGACACCAGATGTGACCTCTAACAGCCACTGGAAGCCTGGTCAGCAAATCCACATGCAGTCATACACTGCACAGCAACACAAACATCGCTCTGCGATGGACCAGCATTGCTAACGCTCGCTACCGAGTTCGCTTGCTACCACAGGCTGTTCTTACAGCACAAATCCTTCTACCTTTGTCTTTTTCTGCCCTCTCTCCAACAGGACTTGTGGGAACAGGACTGAAGTCAAAAAGGTACTTTCAGCAAGCTGTTATTATTGCTGAGTTTTTGGTAACATCAGCTTTTTTAAGAGTCCAAGGACTTTAGGTCAAGCTTGACTTAAAAGCCATTTGACAGCTTTTTCCGACACCCGCTCAGCGGCACTCTATCCCACAAGCAATGTGATTAATTGCATCGGATTTTTTTGCACTAGATTATTTTTCAGTATAATCAATGGTGTCAAAATCTATATTGCTCTCAACTCCAACCTCCCTGTTTCCTCAGCTGAAAGGGAGATGACATAAGCATACCACAGAGGAACTACATCCGAGCAAAATTCAAGTATGTATCATCTGTTTCTCTGTTCTAATGTCATAAAAAATATATATAAAATAGATAATATAAATCTGCCAGAATGTATGGCTTAGACTAACAGAGAACAAGTCCTTGTGCCATAAAAACAACATCAAGACTACAGTGTCACAGTAATACTTGGTATAGTGAAATACTGCTTTTGTAATCTTACCTATGTGCCACACTCCCCTCCTGGATTTCCTGAACAAATATTCCTAGTTCTCCCCTGTTTTCACTCTTCAGGCCCACAACACTGAAGCCCAGACCACCACTTAAAGGTTTAATAAGCTCAATGGTCTCAACAAGACGACCCTGTTCAGCAGAAGAAAAGAAAAGGGTACAAATATTAAAAATGTTGGAAAGTAGCATGTGAGTATGGTAAACAGCTTGGTAAATTAGTTTCAATTTGACTGCTACACCTGGAGAAGGATAAACAATAATTGAAACAAAGTTGTTCAGTTCTGACTTCTCACTATGATACAGAGGCTGAAAATACAACAGAATGCGAAATAAAAATTATTGCAGCCATAAAGAAGAGAAGATTAGGAAAAGCAGTTTCATACGTAAGTTAGAGCTCAACAGTAGCTAAAGCAGGATTCATATGTCTATGCATTTTTAGAGGGGACAGCACAGCTTTGAAGAAGAGCTAGAAAAAACAGGATGAATTTCAGAAAGAGGAAAAATACAGGACTCTGTAGAAGACTTTCCAGGAGAATGGTAAAAGACTTCCAACATCTTTTAAAGGTTAACTAGAAACATGCTGGAATACACTCTGGGCCAATGTCTGCCCCAAGAACTGAAGGGCCACATGACTGTGGCCTACCACAGGAAATGATTTTAAAATTACAGAACAATGCACAATAAGACCAAAAAGGAATTTTCCATCTTATTTGAAATCAAGTATCAAAATAAGGTTTTAATTAGTTGTGCATTCAAGAGCATACTATGATAAACAGTCCCTTCATGTGGGACAGCTGTCCTACACATGAGCGTGCCAACCTGAGATGACCAGCAAAGGACAATAAATAGGCAGTGACAACATCAAGGCTATTTTTCCAAGACCATTTTCTTCTTTCACAATTGTTCCTCAAATTAAAAGGCTAATTTTGTTTCATATATCAAAAGAGTTGAGGTTTGCTTAATAACTCAATTCCCTTAAAATAAGTAAACATATATTTTAATCTACCAGATAAATGGTGATATATACTTCATGGTTACCAGAAGACACAGTTACCTGGGACATATTTCTGATCAGCTGCTCAAAGTCATCACTAGAGGATTTTCCATTAATCTGAGGAGTGACAGATCTCATCGACGCTTCCAGTACGTTAGCTGTGCTGCCGTTCTGCTGAGCCAATAAATACGACTCATTATGCAGTGAGGAACCCACACTCAGACCATGATGGAGAAGCTGAGGGAACTCACTAGTGGTATGTATGGAAGGTGTTATATTTACCTGAAAAAGATTGGTAATAGTATATACATCTATAGCCACAGACAAACTCATCCTACTGATTAAACAGTATTATGGTTAGCCAACTGTTTGTTAAAAATATTTAGTATCTCAGTATTACAAAAAGAATGTTTTGTACATTAATAACTGATGTGAAGTTTCAAGTTATCAGCATAACACACAACACAAAATTGATAGAAATAATATAAAACTGTTCTCCACACTCTGCCTAGAAATTTTTTAATCATACAAACACAGCAGCCCAAAGGTAGTGGTAAAAAAAGGTAGCTTTACATAGTGGTAAAAAAGTCTGAACAAGCTGTTTCAATAGAATCCAGATTTTTTAAGATAAAGTAATCAATTATTTTGCAATGAAAAAAAAATGATAAGTCTACAAGTCTAAAATCACCAGGATGGTTTGAAAAATCACAATCCTACTTTTAGAAAGACAACTATTTCTCACAGCAGAAAATAAAAGTAGAAAAAACCTCCAACCTGCTCAGCCACAGTTAACTGCCCATTTCCAACCAGGAGTCTGCTGATCCATCTAATAGAGTGGTTGGGAGTAGCAGAATGCAGATGTTTCTTTATACAAATGAATATACCTCAGGAGAAGCAGAAGTTTGTCCATTGTCCCACTTGCTTGTTGACTACCAGCAAGAACTATTTTACTTCAAATCAACCTGTTTCATGTTTGCACGGCACAATAATTTCAAAGACTGCAACAGTGTGGCACTAAATACTTTTAATAGTTCAATGGTGCAAAAAACCCACAGCTTTCTGTACTTCAGTACAGAAAACAGGAATTTTTTCTTTCCTAAAAATCTTATTTTCAAATTTCAAAAATGAAAAAAAAATCTAAATGTTAAGTGTATTTTTAAAATTACTTTCTAAACTCTATTTTTTCTAAATGATTAATGCATCAGTTTCAACTTTTTAAATATGTCACTTCTGTTAAAGTAATCATATTAATCATAAAGGTCATGTTACAGCATGTTTTCCTACCTGCATAAGCATCCACACAATAGATCTTTCACCTTCACACCTCACCTGTTTCAGTATTTGTCCATATATAATTGAAATTTTGTCAGTCAGTTTGCTTCATTTTTTGCTCTCATTCACCTTCAAATATTTTAATATATGCCACTGTCACATTCCTTACTGCAAACATTTTTTATGGATCAACTGATTATCTTTAGGACTATTATTACATCACTACAATTAGCAGGATTCACAATTTGCTTCTGCCTAAAAATCTTTTTACATTTCCAAGGCATGATGAAGTGGCCTTTGAGGCTCAAACTCAAATTATTTCTAATATGTACTCAAAGGCCATTGTACATGGATCTGGTATCCTAAATGCTATAAAGTCAAAGAAAGATACTCTTTTTCTAAATCATTCTGTGCATTGCAGAGAACAGCACTGAACTATCCCTCTTTCTGAGGTTTGCATGCTAGCTGAAATATTGCTGAAAAGAAATGCTGCACTCTTCATAGACTAGGAAGAGGCACTCTCCAATCTACAGCAGTTTAATTAGACCTTTTAAAAGCTTCACCTCCAATTTGCAATAAAACTCATGACTATGGCATATCTAGAATGCACTGTGAAACATTAGGTCTTCTGTAATAACTGACAGTGGCATTTCATTCAGATTACATCTGTTTTTAAGGAAATAGAGTTAAATGTTCAATGGAGGACATGCTTAATAGGAAAATCCTGCCTCACATGAACTGGCTTCTGATTTGTGATCAAAACTCATATGGAAAAAAAAACACCAAACTGTTAACAAAACAGTGTGTTGCATATCTGTGGCAAAAACACGTATTTCAGAATCAATCTTCCCTTCTCTCCCCAAACACACAATCTCAAAAAATTGCTATTTTATAATGACATTTATAATGAATCCAAAGGCTGGAGTTCAGAATTCCCAGAGGAACTGGAAAAGGAAATGTCATGATCTCTTTCTTTTTGTTCACCGCCCCTCCCACTCCCCAAATACAGGCTCTTAAGAGGAAAAGTGGAGAAAAACTGGTGTGTATTATTGCTAACCACACAAGTATAGGTCATTCCAGAGGGAAAAATACACCACAAGTGGAAATCTTGGAAAAATGATGCTCTTGTGGTTGCAAAAAAAAAAAAAAAAAAAAAAAAATCATAAAATATAAATTGTACTACTTGGCAGTAATAAAATCACTTTAATTCCATCATGAAAGTGTTTCATAGCACTGTGATTATGTAAGTACTGCATGAAAGAATATTGCTTTGTTCTATAATTTGGCTTATGCTAATTTGCCTTGATTGGCTTTCTCTTTACGGTATGTAACATCTGCAATATTGACATAATTTGGCATTAGACAAAAAGAAAATTCACTGATACCACAGAGCGTGATAAAACTTATGCTACAGACACACATAGTTAGATGCTAAATGCAATCAAATACTGCTTACATGTAGTTGCTTAAGATGTTTTTAATAAAAAAGACACTATTCCAGTCACGTCTGCGGTATACCAGCACTTAAAGGAACAGAATCAGCACTTCTAGATTTCAGCATTCAAAGGAAAACTCTCAGCGCTTCTGCATCTCAGGCTTTGAGCCCACCACCTTCTAAGATCACATGCAACACGAGGAAATATCTCATCTGGTATTTGGGCGTGCTGAGCAACAAAAAGGTCAACACGAGTGACAGCAGTAACGAAAAGTAACGAAGCACAGCTCGGCTGCGGCGGAAATCCTGCAGGAGGGGACGGGGAGCGAGGAACCCGCCGAAAGTCCCTTCGCAGAAGTCTATCCGCCCCTCCCCCCAAACTCCTCTTTTGAGGAGAAAAAGCAGTTCCAGCTATTGAGGAGACACCCTTCCGAAGCAGCTCCGGCCGCTGCGCCGTCACTGCTCCGGGAACGGGCTCCATCCCCAGCCCTGCGCAGCGGATTTTTCTTTTTTTCTTTCTTTTTTTTTCCCCCCCTAATTGAGTATGTGAAATATTTTGTTTCAAATGGCAGCACAATGTTTTTGTGGAGACAAGCATTCAAAATAATAACCAAACGTTCTCATTCATTGTGCAAATCACTGAGTTAAAGGACTATTCACAAACAATTCAAAAGGTATAGTTTCTCCATTTCACATCTTTCCTAAATTCGCTGTGCAGTGCTGAGCACCCAGCTGTCACGTGTAATCCAGTATGTGGCTGCACTGCAGAGAAAGTGCTTTTCCATTCTTGCATTGTGTGGAAATAACTAGGGTCAAACTCGCAAGGAAAAAAAATCTGAGGAATGTAGCCTAGCCAAGGAAAGGATTTTTTTTGTTTTGGTAGAGCTGAGCTGAGTGGAGGAGGGAGGAGGAGCTGGACAAGTGAGAGACAAAAAGGAAAGGAAACAAGAGACAGGGAAGGACTGCCACTGCTGCCTGAATATTATTATTTTGTCAGGAAAAGAAAACATTAATTAGGCACACACAATCTCTAATTTTACTTTGTTTCACTCCTGTATCTTCAAACACTGAGCTTGCTTTTCAGCATCAGAAAACAAACACTTACTGAAGAATGAAGATATTAAGTGGGAGAAAAAAATATCTGGTTATTTTGGTGCTCCCCAGTTCAAGTGACTGGTGAAGTCATAACAGTCATTCTCAAAAAAACACCCATTTAATAAATACAATCATATTCTACAGTTTTCCTACTCAAATTCTTCACTTTGCAATGAAAACATGTTTTGTTTGCCTATTTAAGAAAAAGTCTTTAAAGCACGTATAAATAGGCATCAAAGTATCAGATTCAAAGTCAGCATGCCTCATCAACATTCAGATGAAGCAACATGCCGGTAAGTCCACACCACTGTGCATAACTCAAGAGATTCCTGGTAGCACACACCAACAGTGAAAGGGATCAATTTCCAATTAACACAGAGAAGCTTTAAGGAAACTGGGTAACGTATTCCAAAACACCACCACATATGGAGAAACACAAGCTGTCTCGCATCTTCATTTGGTGCTTAAAAGAATACATATCCATAGGAAAGAAAAAACAAGCATTCTATTTTACACCCTAAAAGAAGGTAGTGATTGTCACAAGAATGCTAATAGTATTTGTGTGTGAAAACTAGACATTTCCAGCTTGTCTTTTGTCTAGGAAAACACAGCAATTATTCGATTTCTCAAACTACTTTCCAGACTCATTACACAAACAAAAGATGCGGTTCGTGTTATCATTTCTATGCTTTCTGCGTATGGCTGCTCCAAATGGTATTATCTCCCACTCTCAGAATCATTGATGAGGCCACTATACACCCACAAGCAGGTCTCATTTAGTGACCTACTTGCGTTTTGATGCCTGCAATAAATCAGTTTGATTTAGAAATAAATTGCAACTGCCACTCCTCTGCTTCCATGCTCTCTTCCAGCCCACTCTTTCCTAAAAGATGGCCCTCTCCTGAGTTTGCAAGAGCCTTAGAACTCTTTAAAAACTCACAAACAATCAAAAAAATAATGAACAAATTGTTAAACTGTCACCTATGCTTAACTCCGAAAAGAAAGAGACTTCAGTACAACTTTCAGTCCAGGTCACTGTGAGAAGTCAAAATAAGTTTAGCTACCTTAAGTCTTTACTGAGTATCACCCCACAACACCTCGTCACTGCACAGCTCAGCTCCGTTTGATATCATGGCCCAAACAGACAACTCCAAGTGCTTGGGAAACATCTTGCCTCCTTCCTCTCTCTGCCAGAGCTTAGTGAAAAAGCTGCGCCACCATTCATGTGCCTTGCAATCTCACCAACCAGTAAGTTAAGAGTTTCAAAACCACAACATCAACAAACCAACCAAAAATAGAAAAGTGAAGAGTGGTCTTGAACAAAACTGAAAAATACCAAGAAAATTAATTTCTTTAACGTATTTTCTTATTTTCTGTCTATTTTCTTATTTGTCCTGTTTCAATAGTGTTCTTTATAAACATTTAAATAAAGCAAAGAAGAAACAGATAATGTTGTAATCTAAAATCCAGGGAAAAAATGGTTTTACAGAGACACTGGCCTCATTGCTAAAGAGCTGACCCAAATCTAAGAACACGTAGAAACATACATTTGCATGCGAAAGTGTTCCTATTAACACACATTAGAACACAAATAGTTCCTATGGCAGCAAGACTGGGTAGGTACCGTCCAAA
Organism: Rhea pennata; assembly: GCF_028389875.1. Lineage (NCBI taxonomy): Eukaryota > Metazoa > Chordata > Aves > Rheiformes > Rheidae > Rhea > Rhea pennata. The sequence continues at coordinate 19,706,957 of NC_084702.1, forward strand.
AGCACAGACCCCTAAAATTACTGCACAGATAAACCTGTAGGTACAGGGCAGCTGAGTGTCTGATTTGCTTTTTAAAAAATATGTATCTGAAATTACCTATCTCCGCTATCAGTTTAGTTGCTTCATTTAATTAGTTTTGGTGAGTGTTTTTAAGCAGAGAAGTATCCTTTAACCTCACAGTTAATGTCTAGCATTGAGAATTTAATTTGCTTTTTCAGCAAATTCCTAGTAAAGCTTCGGGCACACCTTCACTTCTGAGGATGTGTTTCCAGAGCCATAAACCACAGAATTTACTGTAAATTTTGGAGGTCAGTTTTAGATTTTCCTTTTCATATAGTAGAATGAACTTTTTTCTTAGAATTTTTTTAATCACTCCAATCATTTCAAGTAACCTAGTTTCTACATACCAAAAAATCAAAACTGGAAAAAGAGGGTAATATATGGTGCTGTAAATACCACTCCAGCGTGTTTCTTGGCTGTATGAAAAATAGCACCAAGATGATCAACAATAAACAACAAAGAGCCAGGCCGTGGTTTTCTGCTGTGACAGGCTCCAGAACACTAGGACTTTTCACCAGTGGCGATCTTGTCAACGACCAGATGCAACTCCAAGCAGCCAGCAAGGGCAAACTGCAGGGGCTGTCTCCTCCCACTTCATCATTTCTGCATACCAGACTCAGAGCTACCCATCTTACAGCAGTTAACAGCAGCAACTATTATTTGCAGTGCTAGATGCACAGTCTAGTCCTAACCAAATTGCTGAACTACTTTTTATATTCAAGTTTTTACTCTTGATGACAAGGAAATAATACTACTAACTGAATCTTTAAAATACAGATGTCCTTTTCCTTACCCTCACTGAGGACATGCAGAAAAGTAACACTATCTCAAGCAAGGGAAGGGATAGTGTTCCCAGTAGGAGCTTTGGTTGTCTTTAATCACTTACTTCTAAATAATAAGAAGGATCAATACTCATTTCCTTACAAAGTCTGTATTATGGAAACAATTTTCCTTGCATATTCTCATTTTTAGCAGGGTAAGATGCAGAAGAGCAGGAAAAGGTTCCTAAGAGTCTTAAGACCACATCCAAAATATGTCTGCTGCTTCCTTTTGAAGGGCAGAGATAGTCATATGTTAACACTCCACCCAACATCAGCATTTCTACACCTCACACATCAATAAGTAACAGCAAGTACACAAAAACATAAAAACACACACACTGCGGGCTTCAGCAAAGCCCAGTGAAGTCAGTGCCTATCTCTCCTGCGGTTCTCTGAAGCCTTCGATCAGCTCTTAATTCAAGCTACCCCATTTCACTATTCAGCATGCAAAGAGACACATACATTTTGCAACTTGTAATCAATTTTCCTCTTGAGCTGGGGAGGGGGATTTTCCTACCTGATCTCTCAGCTGCTGAACAGAGGTCTGAAGGTTGAGAATCTGGCTGAAGAGGGGACTCTGCAGCACTGATTTTAGTAAGCTCAGCTTTTCCTCATTTGCAGTATCACCTCGATCCCGAAGCCTGGCCTGCAAGCGCTCCACGGCCTGGAGGGCCCGATGCGTATCTGTAGTGACATTCATACCCAGTCAGCAGCAGTTTAGAAAGATTCACGTACAAGCAGGTAAACAGAGTTTAAGGTATCACCCTCTTTTGTTGAGGGAACTTGAATGGTTCAGGTCTGAAAAAAAATCCCAGCCCAAACATGTCTTAATTAATCAGGAAGTCACAGGCAAAGCACAAAACTGAAGTCAAAGGAAATTGCACTCTTGTTCGTTAAGAATTGGGTTGCAAATGCATAAGAATCTTCATTAAAATTCAGTTGCAGAAATCGTGGCTACAGGCAACTGTAAATAAGAAGCAACAGAGAGACCCAAAAGCGGGGAGGGGAAGTCTTTTTCATACAAACTGTTTTAATACTATTAAAAATTAAATTAATGAAATTAAGACAACAGGCTAAATTAAATACACTAAACAAATGATGATACATCTTTGTGTTTTTCAATACAAAATGCAAAAATAAAATATACAATATATTTCTAAATGCAGTAGCTATTTTTGACAAAATGTATTTCAGCTATGTATAGTAATGTCCTAAATCTATCAGGCACGCTTAATTTAGTCACAGAAATAGGCTGATAAATATTACCAATTGTTTCCAACATGTTTTCAGCTTCTCAGCTTCTATTTCAAAATGATAACAGGCAGCTAGTACAGGATTTCCCTGAAAAAGAACAGATAGGGAAAAGGGTCACATTTACAGAATCCCAAGTACTAAGCTTTGAAGGAGAAAAAAAAATAAAAGAACTCTCAAAACCAGAGAAATATAACAACCCAGGAACCAAAATCCAGTCTCCTTGGATAACTAAAATAACCTCGGAACTGACCCTATTCTGATTCCCTTTGGAGCTTAAACCCTGCCTGCAAATTGTTTTTAGGAATATATTTTGTAGTATTTTCACATTTCCATATCAGAGCTGCTGTCTGCATACAGTTGCACAAACTGTCCTACATTACTTCCATCAGAAGCTATGACTCATAGCTGTCACTGATACGTTACAGTTTCATTCCTTTACTTTTCAGTGATTCATAACAACATTCCCTATGGGAACCATTTTCAAGACCTATGTTGACAATTTCAGCTGCATTTTTAAGTGCAAACATAAGAGCCTCAGAATGAGCCATAGCACATTTTTCAAATCACCTTTTAAAAATAACAAGTCACGAAGCCCTAATGCCACTCAGGCACTACAGCCTCCACTATCAACACACTGATTTTAAGAGTCAGTTCTGATCCACAGCTAATTTTTGCCAACCCAGATCTAGACAGCTAGAAATTCCACACTGGAAGGAAAAAATACAAATTTTATTGTGTGGCGTTTGTTTGTTTATTTTTTATCCTTACTTTCAATGCCTATCTGAAGTTGCTAAGAAGTCTGGAGTGTTTGAACACATTTGATGCAGACGGATAACAGCGCAAAAAAACAAGGAAGGAGTCCAAATATCATCATAGGTTTACAATTTGAACTATGCATTTTATCTTCATATCTTTCACATTAGTACCTTTGTATTCTTGATAATAGCAAAGAAGTTAAATAGACAAACCCAATTTAAATCTGGTAAGCTTATTACTGTACTATGATCTACTATATATGATATACTACGAGAGTTATGTTCTCTCACTCAGGAAAAGCAAATTTTAATGAAACTCAGAAAATGAATAGCTAAAAGATAGTGTTGACAGACAACGGTATAAGAGAGCCCAAGTAAAACTCAAAAGGACAATTAGGCATACAACCCGAACACATTAGCATGCATCAATCCCCACAATAAACCTGAGGAAAAAGCTGACAACACAGATTTGCTTGGAAGGATCACACGCCAGGCTGAATATTTCGAAAAATCTGTATTAGCTGTAGTTTGTGTAGAAAACTCAAGTGAATATAAAATTGTTTTAAGTTTTATTGCCAAAATATCTCCAGTTTCAACAAGCCTGAAGCTTCATATCAGTTTATTTTACTGCATCTGAATAGGTAGATACATTGATACTGAATCACTGAGGATCCTTTTATCACAATCTACCACCTTGGGCTAGGCAAGAAATTCAGTTTCTTAGAGTAACCTTATTCTATGATCTAAACTACACAGTCATACATGTCAGTAATAAATACATGTAAATATAGTAATAAACGAAACAAGCTTTTATGAATTCGTTCTCTCATTTGGCAAGGTAAATGCCAGAATTCGATTATCACATCTGAAAATTAAACCAAAGATGACCTTATGTTTTTACTTTATCAACCTATAAAAACAAGACAAAAATATCTATTCCATATGAAAAAGGTTGAATTTTTAAGATTACCAAGGAAGGTTACTTCCATATCAACAAACCACAATCATATCCTTTATTCAGAACCCCTATGTATTAATAGCAGCATTTATGCCACGTTGTTTTTCTCAGTGGCAGTGCTCTTTCCTGTTTCACCATTACAGCTTTTTCTCTATTATGGGGCTGCATAGTGAATGCAACCAGAGAACTGAGTCAAAAAAAAAGGGGGGGGGGGGGGGAGAAAAAAAGAAAAAAGAAATAAACAAAAAAATACCCATGGATTTTAAGTTGCCTCAGTCTGAGGATCCTATTTATCATGCTCCTGCACACGCACGCGTGTAGCAGCACAACCGATGAGGTTGCACAGGCACAGTGACAAACAACTGACAGAAGTGACTGTGGAAATGGGCATCAGATCTTCAGCTCTACCTTCAGAAGAATTGAGCAGGAAAAATAAAAATACATGGCTACTGTTCTGCTTTGGCTTCTGACTGCCTCAAAAAAGAGGACACCTATAAAGACAGTCTATATCTCTTTATCCTAACTAGCTAGATCTTGCTTTAAATTTTGACCAGACTTGCCTAAAATCTTACTCTTGGTGTACTGTGAAAAGCATGTTTCACAAGTGAGAGAATGGACAAGGTCACCACCATGCTCATGCAGGCCTAGAGACAAGATCTCTGATGATTAATAATGGAAGTTTTCTCAAAACAGACACTTACCGACAGAAGTCATTAAATACACTATATGGATGAAGACGATTCTATCTAATTTGCAATGAAAAGACAAGCTTGGCTCTTGAGATAACATAAGAATCTTACATTATAATTCTCTGCCCCTCTGCCCCTTGCTTTACAGGTAGGAATATTGTTCAGAACTATCTTAATGTCAGCAAATCAATTTTTATCTCTCAGTTTATTTTAATTCTCTTTAAATCTCCTTATTTTGTGTTTGTATTAGCAGAGATTCCCTTGTCAGCTGATCTGCTTAATGCTTCTGTGGTCTGTGGCAAAAAATTGGATGCAGAATGAAATTGCCATCAGCATGTTTTCACTCAAGACACTACTTCTGACACAGAATCAGGCCAGAGGCATTAGCAGTGTATTCAGCCACACAAGGTATTTCTATATGTTGTATTCTGTGCTGACCCACGTTCGTGCCTGCCTGCACTCCGAAATGGCAGAGAGCCACATGACTCTGCCCCTGCTGTGTCACATCCATGCCAACAAGCAGAACCTGTCAGCACCAGCCTAATATCATTTTAACATAGCGAAGGTAGTGGAGAAGCAAGCATATGTCTGTCCAAAATGCACCACGTAGGCATACACATAGTCACCACCACTCATTGCAAATATAATTCCTGGTCTTTAGAAAGCTTTTTTCCAAATACTTTAATAATTATGCAGTGGAGCAAAACTTGCCTGAGGAGAAATATGGAGGCATACACAATTATTTGTGGAAAGAATGAAATTTGCTATAGTGAACATTTTTATAATACCATCACATGCTTTTAGATGTACAAAAGATAAATTTATTTCTGATTCTGTCACTTTCTGTGCTCTTGCCAACTGTCTTGCAGTAGGCTTATGCCAAAACCAGCCCTTCTATACATGATACAAACACTGTTCATGCCTCAAAGAGCTTACAAGCTTAGCTTAAAGTAGATTTAACTATTTTTGTGTTTCGGTACTAAAGTTCATTAATCTTTTCACAGTAATAAGAGCATGAACTGAATTAGACCTTTTTATTGGCAACATGAAAAAATATTGCTAGCTAAACACAAAGTTAAACTCAGATTTTTAAAGTCATGGGTGTCTGAAAGATGAGGCATTGGAAATGAAAACACATTTCCTTTCTTTCTTTCTGTTTCATAATAGGAAAGTGTATAACACAGATAATGTTAGCCAAGAAACACTGTAAGAGTCATGTAATCTCCTAAAGCATGCACAAAAGGGGGCTGATCAGCTCGAAAGTAGTTTTCAGAGACAGATCTAGGGATCCTGGGGTTACCTTCAAGGTAGCCATGAGCCTTGCAACCAAGGAGGTCACCAGCCTCCTGGATGGCACTAGACAGAGCGTTGCCAGCAGGTAGAAGGAGGTGATTTCTGCTCAGCCCTGGTAAGCCCACATCTTTACGGGTGTCAGCACTGGGCTCCACAGTACAAGAGGCCATGGACATACTGGAGCAAACTAAGTGAAGGGCCACTAAGATAATGAAGCAACTGGAGCATCTCTCATGTGAAAAAAGGCTGAGAGCACTGGGGTTGTTCAGCCTGCAGAAAGAAAAAACTGAAAGGGGAGTTTATCAATGCATATAAGTATCTAAAGAGATGGTACAGAGGATGGGGCCAGATTCTTCTCAATGGTGCCCAGCAACAGGATGAGAGACAACAGGCACAAAATGAAACACAGGAAGTTTTGATTCAATTTAAGGATAAACTTTTTACTGCGAGTGTGCCTAAGCAACATGGATGGGATGCCCAGAGAGGTTGTAGAGTAGATATCTTAGAAATATTCTTAGATATATTCAAAATACATTCTTAGATATATAAAATATGTCCTTCTTAGATATATTCAAAACTGATCTGGAAAGGCAACGTACTTTAGGTGACCCTGGTTGAGTAGAGGTAGAGTCAGACTAGATGATCCCCAGAGGTCCTTTCCAACCTCAACCATTCTGTGATTCTGTGAAAAGTTAAAGATGATCCCTTTTAAATAATCACTGATGCACTTCACTTCTGAAATTTTACTCTTCCCATGCTGACTCACGAAAATATATTTGCATCCTCATTTTTAAGGTGCCCTTCTTCTGAGGCAGAAAACAGTTGACAGTCTGCAGTTGTGGTTTCTTAGCACCCAGTCCTAAAACACTAAAGTCCATGAGTGTAAGAATTTACAAAACACAGCCATGAAATTTATGTTGACTTTTCTTCCCTTTTTTCATTGCAACTATCCAAGTCTTCTGGCTGTACAGCCAGAAGGTTCACAAACTATTCTTCCATGCTTGATCATGCATCTTCTATAAGGAAAATTATTCTGTTTCACTGACTGATACTCCATCTACCGTTTCACAAATCCATTTCAGATAATACCTTAGAAACTAATGCTCATAGCAGTGGATTAGCAAACATGCAATGCCAAAGATAGAAACTAGTAACAGGCTTTGCTGTATAGCTCTTCCATTACTGGACGTGTGCTCAAGATACAACAGAAAGAACGATACCGAGGCCCAAATTTTGGCCAGGAGGCGTGGGAGATTAAAACCAACTCCAGTTCAATTAAACAGCACAGTAATCACAACATACAGCTTATAGCTCCTAAAACGAGTATTTCAAATGTTTAATCTACATTTCAACACCTGGGCCTGAATTTTGCTGAGCTGGAGATACCGTTTTGTGCTTGGTTTAAATCCCATGTCCTTCCCCTCTGCTACTTCGCGACTACCACGCAAGCAGGCACGTTGTGTTAGCACCACTTAGCAGTGGAAGGAAAACCAAACCATACAGGAAGGGGAAGATACTAATTACTGCTAAAGCTTCTCTTTTGCCTGCAATTTACAGCAGGAGATCTTCAGTTTCACTCAGTTACCTTCCTCACACTGGCTGCCTTTCATGAGAAGAAAATTAAAGTGGTCTCTGGACTCCTGGAAAAAGTGTGTTTTCCATCCATATAAAAACATCTAAAAACATACAAGGGATATTGGGAAAAAAAAATCTCTTTTCTTCCTAGTTATCCTTCTACTCCCATGGAGGGAATTCTGTTATTACATACCTTCTTCCTAGGCTTACAAGCAATTTTGCAGAGATCTGACAAGTATAGCCTGGCTGTATGGCCTTTACTACTCATAATGAAAGTGATACGCATATTTTAGCATGCAGGAAAAGGGGGTGGAAATAAATAAATTATGGAGGGCAGTGACAGGCAGGGAAAGGAGAAACAGAAACAATAAACATAAAGACAGACACTGGAAAAAAAAATGCTATCCTACTGCTTCACTGACAGGACAGCAATGTACAAAATTAACACCAACTGCTTGCTTTATCAGCCAAGAGAGCTTGGACTGCACAGCTCCAGATGATAGAAGACAGAACTGATTCAATACAAGTAAAAGTAATTTGTATTAAGGATTTAATACAAGAAAAAGTGATATGCATTACTCCACAATGCACAAAGCAGATTTCCAATGACTAGCTAGAATGTAACAGACAAAAACACAAGAAGCCTCAGATTTACCTTTAAAAGCTGCACTTTGGAAAAATTGTTCTGAAACATTCAAAGCAAAAACAAAAAGGCAGTTCACAAACTAACGTATATCTTACATTAAAACTGCAAGTATTTTTTTTTTGAAAAGTGGTGCCACTAGCCTCTTCGAATTTAGCACACTGAATGCACCAAAAAGATTTTAAAAGGTAAGAGCAGTAACTTCATATGTCACACAAAATGTACTGTGATAGAGCTAAATAGTATTATATATTTTGAAGCAACTATGAACAAGGGATTTTGAATGTTCAACTATTTTAAGTTTCTGTACAAGTCACAATAATGTTTCAAGAGAAATTTATAATGCTTTTGGATAAAGCTATCTATCCACTTTGTTTTAATTAATAATGTCCTGTGATTCAGCAAGGTACTCTGCATGACTGCAATACTCCTGTTAGTTGATGAACAAGCTACAAGCGGAATTTAGAATTGGGCCTAAAATATACTTATTGATTTCACCCATTGACAAATATGTGTAATGCAGGTTATTCAGAACTAAGCAGTAGTGTTGCCTATGAAGGCAATAACATATTAGGAGAACCTTTCTTTTTTGGGGGAGAAGGAAAAGTAAGGAACAAATAGAACGGAACAAATAGATAATCTGTTCAGAAAAATGGGTCTTTCATTAAATATTTTAAATTTGCATTAACTGGAATCACTTTCTTCAAACATTTAAAACACAGAATTATCTTCAAAAACCAAAAAGCAAATTTTCAGCATATGTAGCAAACATGTCTCATTATATATATACATCAAATAAGTATGTAAAATCCAAGTATGTTTACATCTCAAGAACAATTATATATAAGGTTAATATTTTCTATTTTCTTTTAGCATAAGGAATTAATGTCTGCATTTATTAAATTCAGTTGAACTTAATTAAACTTAGTTCCTACAGTCGCATCTCTTAACACACACTGGATACTCCATAGAGATGAAAATCGCATACATAAATGAACAAATAAAACTTTTTTCCTTATTATCTCACAGCACTATAAAATAAATATTGTGTGCTGTGAAAATACAGGAAGAGCAGTGCAGATCACTGTTGCAACATGTAACAAGAATACTGCAGAAGGCCGCTCAGATGCTAGGATCAAGTTTGAAAAGCCTGTAAGAGAAATGCCCCAATACGGCCTGAGCCAGTTATTCCAGACACAGGAGTGAGCAGTACCCCAAAGCTTTCCTTCAGGGAACAGAGGGCACTGAAAACAAAATGACATATTCAGATTCTGACTTGCTGGGAAGGCCAATGGTGAAATTAAACTATCCTTTCCAACGGTAGGGCTGCACACCACCAGCATGGTATTCCACTAGCTTTAAACTGCCTTCATGGGGTGTTTCAATACAAAGCCATTTAGACAGAAAATTTACTAAATTCTATCCATAGAAATTTAAATTTCTATATATGAAACACAGATCAGATAATCTAAAGATCTTCATAATGGTTTTCATTACAATGACTAAATAATGATCAAAAAATAATAAAAAGAATAAAAAAACAGAGAAACATCATTTACAGTGAGCTGAGTGACTAAGAAGTTGTATGGCATTAATTCCCACAGAGCTCATGACACAGACAGATAGAAAATTAGAATGTAAGTAGTGCAGCTCTTTCTTCCCTAGTGCTGATACTGATCTAGCTTTCCTAGTGTACTTTCATTCTCAGAGATGGAAGAATGTATCCAATTCCTGAAGAAAAACTTGAAAGCACAAAAGAAACCACTGGAAACACCAGTGATAACAAGCAACTGTTACATGCATGTTTCTGTTAATAGGCTGGAAGTACAAAAAGATATATGCTAAAAAGGGACAAAAGTTTGGGAAAAAACAGAAAAGCTAAGGTGATGCTGTAAAAAAACCCTTGCTGCTAGTCAATAGCTACTTAAATACATCCTCAGATATTTCACTTCTGCACTCTTTTTTTCTAACATTACACATCTTTCTATTTGCCTGGGAGCTTCAAGTAGCATTTTCCAAGAGCATTTACCACTTTCCTCCTTCCTAGTTTAGATTCTATCCTCCCAAGCAGTTGTTCTGTAGGAAAATGCATTGCTGATACTGATACCAGCTGGCATTTCAAAATAAACTTCAAGGACAGCAGAATTCAGACCTTCTGAATGTAGGCCATGGCTCTCACTGGGTCAAAATCTCTTGTTGTACTTTCTGGCATCGTAAGTAGTAAAGACAATTTCCATTCAACAGGTTGTACTAGCAAAACTTCCTACAAGTGTTGAAGACCAAAAATACAAATGCAAAAGGTGCTATTTTTACAACTGAAGAAAATAAATGGGAGAGGAGAGAAAAAGGATAAAACATGGTTCACTAAATCTGTAAAATGCAGTACAGGGAATTAAATTGTCAGCTTTGTGACAGACGACTATTCTTTCCCATAATTTATGAATATCCTGGAAGGAAAAATGAAAACCACACAGCAAAAGAAACTATCCCCCAAATAATATCCTTTTCTTAATACAACCTGTGCAGTTTCCATTGGCGAGATCTATCAAAAGGCAAAATTTAGGCTTACATTTTGCCTAAATCCACCGCACATTGTAGATTAATATGTTTAAATAAACATTCACTGGGACTTTAGAAAGCTATAATCGGGACCATAACTGCAAGAAATCCCTAACATAAATAAAATAAGATAGAGGAATAAGACTAAAAACACTCGTGACCTCTTATCAGCAGTTACAACGATGTCAAGGAGCCAGCCAGTTTTTATGGAGTCTTTCACACAGACCTGATGCATTGAACTAGCGGCTTTGGCTGGGCCTTCGGGGTTTTGCTGTTTTTCACTTTAAAAGAGTTTTGGTGCAGAAGTCCTGGATGAGAACCAGGGTGCTCCCAGGACCACGGACTCTAGCTAAACCCCACAGCAAAGCAGGGGCTCCCGCCCGAAGAGCCAGCCTCAGCGCCGTCGCCCAGGGCTCCGGCAGCCGCTGGCTGACAGCGCTGCGCAAATTCCCTGGCACAAGCGGTGCAGGAGGAGGCTGGTTCCCATAATCCACATCCCACTCGGGCCCGACGTGGGCCACTGCGCATGCAACATGTCTGCAGCACGCCTCATCCCCCCCTCCCGCCGCAGCAGCTCCCCACACCACACACACACACACACTCACGCACACACTCACACACACACACACACACACAAAAGCGGGATACGGGATTTCAGAGGCCTGCCCAGCCCTGCTCAAGGAGGGAGCTGTAACCACCACGGCATCACTTGCAAAACACACCTTCAAAAATAGGTCTCGTGTGCTCAGTGTGCAGCAGGTGAGCAGCAAGGGTGAGAGAGGAGACTTTCTGCAAAGGGTGAAAAATTCCTCACTGAAAAAAAAAAAAAAAAAAAAAAAAAAAAGGGAGGGGGGAAGAAAAGAGGAGGAGGGGGGAGGGAAAGAAAAATGAAAGCCAGCCTTGCAGCAACAGGAGACCCGGCTTTTGTTTACATGGGGATGACTCCGGGCCGGCCCCGCGGACCGACGGCCGGGGCGCATCGCCGGGGCCGGGCAGGAGCCGCGGCGCGGCGCGGAGAGGAGCGGCGCGGAGCGGTGCCGCGGGGACCCCGGGGCGCTGCCCGCGGGGCTGCGGGCTCCACCCGGGCAGCAGCAACAGGCTCCGCCGCCGCCCGCGGCCCCCTTCCCTCCGCGGCCTCCCTCCTCCTCCCGACCGCCACCACCGCCCCCCGGCAAAACCCGGCGGCGGGGGACAGCAAAAAGAAAGAAAGGGAAAAAAAAACTTTGCAAAATAAAGAAAATAAATTAAATTCGAATAAAATAAACACAAAACTTTAGCGCCGGCGGAGGGCGGCCGGCGGCCGGCACCCCGCCCCGTGAGGCCGGCGAAGGGCGCTGGACCCCGCCGCCGCCCCCCGCGCCCCGCTTACCGCGCCGGCTCCGCGGGCCCCGCTCGCCGCCTGCGCCCCGCCCGCCCCCGCGCAGCGGCGCCGAGCCGCGGGGGCAGCGCACGCAGGCCCGCCCCGGCGGCCCTGAAACCTAATCCTGCCCGCCGCCCCCCCGGCGCGGCGCGGCGCGGCCCCGCGCTCGCTCTCCGCCTCCCCCGGCGCCGGCCCGCAGGGCATCGTGCGGAGGGAAAGGAAGGGGAAAAAGAAAAACAGAGCCGGCTTGGGGCTTCCCAGACCTACCCCTCCCTGTCGCTTAATTTTTTTTTTTTTTTTTTTTTTGTATTCGTGCCCCCTTCCTCCCCCCCCCCAATGAAGTTTCTCCGTTTTGCTGCAAGGCGGCAAACTGGGCAGGGTGGCTCAGCACGCACAAATGTTGGCTTACTTGATTAGATCTAAAAATAGATCGTACTACTTTTTTTTTTTTTTTTTTTTTTTTTTTTGAGGGAGGAGAGTTGCCACCAATTTTCTCAAATTTTGCACTTTGTAAAATTAACCAAGTGCAATTATGCTCTCCTCTAAATATATAAAAAGATACTGCGCACCATGTCTCTAAGAAACTCTTCCACATTTTGTAGATATGCCTGCTAAAAAGTTTGGGCCTAGCCTTGTAACTCATTCTGCCGCTACAGAAGTGCAAGAGCATCCATCTCCTTGTTCCCCTACAAACCACCATTTTTCCTCCCGACACAATTTGAAGACGACAAGCCTAGGTTTGAATGGAGAAAAATAGGAGTGGTTTGGAAATAGGAAAGCATGATGAAATAAGACAAAACAATGAATAATGTCATAGGACTAAAGAGGAGATGATTTTCCTTTTTAAGCAACTACGGATTAATAAGTGTCTTAAGTAAAAATCAAAAGATGCTGTGTGCCTTGTACATACGTGTATATGTGTATAAACATCATACAAGTAAGAACATAATGCTGGAGTGATTGCTATGACAACAGAAATTAGTTCAGCGGAAAGTCCAAGTATTTTGCTTTTTATTTCTTGTATTTGCTTCTTCTAGTCAATGTGATCAGGATCACGATCTCCCCTTTTTGCTGCCAATTATATTTACTCAGTCAGCTCTGTTGTAATAGCACCTTTCAAGCTTAAAAGAAATCTGGACCATTCTACTGAATATGTCATCTCCTAGTCTGTTGAACTTTGGTACATTGTTCTTTTGCTTCATTGTTATTTTGCTTGTCTTCTGGTTTGATTTTTTTTCCTCCGAACATATTTGAATTGTGTTATCATATTCATGTAATAGTATTTTTTCTTTTTTGTCTCACAAACAGTTTTTTAAAACTCTTTATTTTGGAGATAAAATACCATTCCATATTTAAAAGAAGCTCATTAAATGCAATTCTGATACAAGCACTTTCACAAGCTAGAAATCTCTTGTGTAAAGTTTAAGAAATACAGCTCTTTGTACACTTCCAGGATTGTTGGTTTTAATTTTTTATATTATCTTCTGAAAAAATGATTACCCCCACATCATATTTTTCTTGCTTATTACAACTGTCAGATTGAAAAACTCCAGATGATTAGCTACCTTTTTCTTTTGTTTTACGTGAAACGTGTATGTAATGACGCCTATTTAAAAGTTGTTCTTCCATGTCTTACCTGAGAAAAACTTAACCATTTTCAAGATCTGGAAATTGCAGTTTCACATTTTTGATCCAACATTTGCTGGTTAACATATTGATCCTTTAAATTATAGAAAGTCTGTGTGCTATAGTTATAACAGTGGCTGCTCCATAAAACACTCCACCAGCTTTCCATGTTGCCTGACTCCAAAATGATATCTCAGAAAGAAGGTACAGCTTGTTTGCATACCTCATTATTCAATAAATAAAATGAACCACAGCACGTCAGTTGAATGCAATACCAGACAGCTGTTGTTACTGATTCTGTTGCTCTGGCTGTAGCCATGGCATCCCACTGAAATAAAATACAATGACACTAGTAAGCGTATTTGCAGCTAAAGCTGGCCCAAAATCGGTCCAAGTGACAGTTTATTCTTTCTGATGTGTAAAAACATCCATCAACTGTGTGACAGTTCTTCCCATGGCAGCATGTATTTGTACGGGATGTATCTTCCAGATAATTCCTTTAATGTACAATCTGCTATTCTCAGGTAGAATTGCATCTGCTATTATACTCAGATTTTGCCGTGGTTTTTGAAGTATATATTAAGTAGATTATACTCACTAAAGTTCAAAGAATCATGCTATCTTAGGCTTTGCCTGTATTAAAAGTATTTGGATGGGTATAATTATACTAATTTAGCAGTACCCACAAACCTAACCACTTGGTGGATAGTCATAACACATCTGTACCAGGAATTTACATCACCATAACATAATAAACTCACTTAAAATAACTGATTCTCTTCATGCAGACATAGTTTCAGCAAATAAAACTATTGAGGGTTGGACTACAGTAGCTGTCCTGCAGATCTATTTAATTATAGGTTTAAGGAGATCACTAGACAGACATCGATAGACAATTTCTATTCACTTGTTTCTTCTTTCTACAGGAAGTGCTACCAAGTAGGACAAACAGATCATCATTTTACTAACTCTGCAGTGGTAACCCTGTTATCTCTCCAGCTACCTCCCAGAGAAAGAAGGTCGCAAACTGCTGATGGTCCCACAGGGTGGGCTGGCTGGCGTGTGCTGGATGCAGAGTTTAGGTGGTATTGTGCTTCGTTAGTGTGAGTGGTCTACTTGTGAGTGTGGTGTTGTTTGGAAGGATACCATCATTCTTAAACTGGGAGAGAAGAGAATCTACTTGTATACAAATCATTTGTGAACTAAAGATTAACCAATTTATCTACATACACATATGCATGTGGTTTTAAATAAAAATTACAAATAGCTTTGTAAAACAAGCTTTCCTCAGAGACCTGCAACAGAAGTCTTAATGTAAATCCTGTCAGAAAAGACTCTCAAGGAGGAAATGAAGGAGAAACTAAGAACATTCAATATTGTTTAATATTAGCCCCCAGTAATGTTTCATTTCTGAAACCAATTTAAAAAAATACTCATGGCAGAAATATCATTATTGGATGAGATATCTGTCTTTCTGATTTAGTTACAGTATTCACATCTTGCTAGTAAAATATCACAGATTAATATTAACAGTGCACTGCATAGATGTATTCAAAGATGTGAAGGAAAAGTAAATGCACAAAAATAAATAGAAATAGAAAGCTAAGTGTCCATTATGTCATCCAATTAGATCACTGTTGGGAATCTTTGAAAATGGTAATGGGAACAGGATCTAAAAAATTAAATGAGAGTGACTCTTATTCTACTCTATTTGAGTCATAAACATTGATTTCCCCAGAAAAAGAATATTGCCTCTAAAGGATATTTGATGGCATTTATGGCACAAGTTAATCTATCTCCTAAGAAAAAGGTGTATTCACAAAAATTTGTTTAGTTTAATCACTCTGGGTATAGTATCTGTGTATAGACATTGCTGTTGGATGTTATATATGTTATATGTATATAATATAAACACTACATATAATTTATACATTTTTATATTTGCGTGTATATATATATAGTCACAGATGTGTAAGTATTGCTTGAAAAATTCTGTTTCTGTATTAAGAATAAAACACAAAGAAAGATTCCAATAAACTTTTTTCAGAAATATTAATTGAAAGTATAATTTCAGCTTTTATATCTTACCCTCAATACTTACAGTATTGAATATGAGTGTGCGTATACATAGACATAGTATTATATTATCAAATAGAGCATTTATTCGTAATTTAGGCTAAACACAACTAGTAACAATCTTCTTTGTTAGAAAACAGTAATTATTATAGATCAAATGTTATTCCAAGATGTGTACATTAAAAATAATCCATCTCATTATGTACAACTAAACAGTAGAAAACCAGCATGAGCTCAAAGGTAACAGTGATCCTAATTGCTATAACAACTAATCTAAGTATATGAAGCATGTAGTTGTGCATTCTATCCTTATCTGTCTGATTAAGGCTGCATCACTATTCTTCTTTTCCATGGAACTGGTTAGAACACAATACTTTTGTACTACATTTTCCAGAAGTTTTACTAGCAGAAGCGTACTATCAAATAAAACATAACACTCTTCTCCTCCCTCACCTCAACATAAAAGTTACGCTTCAAAAGTCAGATGGCAAGAAGTAACTATGCAGTTGGAGGTAACACCATGCATGTTATTATGCAAAGTTAAAATTACAAACTTGCTCTTAAGTTTGGAATTTATTTCAGTTTGGATTATTATGCTGGCAAATATAGAATATTAGTTTCACTTATTGGAGCATACATTTTGGCAAGAACATTGCATAGATTTACATTTTAAAAATTTTTAGGGAAATTGTCTCCCCTGGAGATATACTTCATAACTGTTATTGCTGTTGGAGGTTACATGTGTGTCCAGAAGAGAAAGTATGCCCTAGAAGGTAGAACAGATTTAAAAAAAAAAAAAAAAAAAAAAAAAAAAAAAAAGTATGTTAATTCTTCGTAACTACAAAACAAAATACTTGAAATTATGGTAAACTAAAAGGGCATTTATTTACCCACAAATAAGATTAAAACCACAGGCCTTGCCCGTAGCTGCCAAATAAATGACAAAGCGTATTAACCTTATCATAGATTTTTCAGACACAGAATACCTACAAGAAGAATCTGTCCTGGTCAGCTTAAGACTATTTTTAGAAGCGTTGTGTTTTCCTCAGGGTGACCACAGGTTTAATGGACCCTACTCACAGAAAGTCTGATTCAAAGAGGTTTCATCAGAAATGCTTTGGGGGGGGGGGGGGGGGGGGACAGTCCAGAAGCAACATGTGATATTCACCAATGTAACGGTCGTTCCAGTTATTAAAAAGGCAAGATATCTTTTTAATAAACTTTGTGTTAGAAAAATAGATGGGTCCTACATGAGATTGCTTTGAGTTTCAAAAACACGGAGTTGGAAGAACCGACCAGTTGAGGATTTTGTATGCGGTCGCTCATGTTAACGTTACATATTAAAAATTATAGCATTTCTTTGCTAAGTAGTGGTATATGGGAATAATGATATAAATTTGACTGAAAAGGCCATGTAATTAACTAGCTTTGCAGCCAGCTAAGCTAAAGTGTATTATAGATAGAAGAGAGACATATTTGTAGGAAAAAAAGGAAATATTTCTCTGACAGATTGATTTATTTTCAGAATGAATTCTCTTGAAGATAAATTACTGGAACTAAAGTAAAGCAGACCAGTATGCATACACTCAATTTGTCACATAGCTTTGCAGTTTATTACATAGATGTCATCATCCCATATGTGGTAGTGTCCAAATCACCAGTATTTTCCACTATATATGCTATTCAGCTAATGTGTCTGAGATTTGCTCCTACACAGTGTATAATAAAGACTAGCTTTAAGACTATGTCTACTTAAATTCTTTGCTTCTGTCTCAAACTACAGAACTGGAGAGGTGTTTCTATTTGGATTTACTTCAGTGTATTTGAGGGTTGAAAGAACTTCCAGCCTCAGACATCAGAAGTGTGAACTGGTAAAGAGGGCAATGAATGACCATGGGATTTATGGATAAATTTTCCTAGCGATTCTGTGCAGGGAGAGACTTTGCAAGACACCCCTCCCCCCAACCCTTCAGAAGATGCTTTTCCAAGGGGACTGTTTCTGCTTGGCCCCTTGGCCTCTCAATTTTAAGTTATGTCAATGGAAAAACCAAAGTTACATCTATATCTTTTACCATGTATCATGACTCATAAATATGATGAAGGATATCTTTCTAAAGGTATCTGCATTTTATTTAAGGACTAAATTTAAATTCTGGTCCTGGAGAACGGGAGAGGTGCCTGAGGACTGGAAGAAAGCCAAAGTCACTCCAGTCTTCAAGAAGGGCAAGAAGGAGGACCCAGGTAACTATATGCCAGTCAGCCTCACCTCCACCCTTGGAAAGGTGATGGAACAGCTCATTCTGGAGGTCATCTCCAGACGTATGGAGGATAAGAAGGTGATCAGGAGTAGCCAGCATGGATTCACCAAGGGGAAATCCTGCTTAACCAATCTGATAGCCTTCTCTGATGGAATGACTGGCTGGCTAGATGAGGGGAGAGCAGTGGATGTTGTGTACCTTGACTTCAGCAAGGCTTTTGACACTGTCTCCTAGAACATCCTCCTAGATAAGCTCAGGAAGTGTGGGTTAGATGGGTGGGCTGGGAGGTGGATTGAGAACTGGCTGAAAGGCAGAGCTCAGAGGGTTGTCATCAGTGGCGTCGAGTCTAGTTGGAGGCCTGTGGCTAGTGGCATCCCCCAGGGCTCAGTACTGGGTCCCATCCTGTTCAACTTCATCAGTGACCTGGATGAGGGGATGGAATGCCTCCTCAACAACTTTGCAAATGATATCAAGCTGGGAGGAGTGGCTGACACACCTGAGGGCTGTGCTGCCATTCAGAGAGACTTGGATAGGCTGGAGAGTTGGGCAGAGAGGAACCTCATGAGGTTCAACAAGGGCAAGTGCAGAGTCCTGCACCTAGGGAGAAATAACTGTAGGCACCAGTAAAAGCTGGGGGCTGACCTTGTGGAGAGCAGCTCTGCAGAGAAAGACCTGGGAGTGCTGGTGGATGACAGATTGACTATGAGGCAGCAATGTGCCCTTGTGGCCAAGAAGGTCGAGTGCTGTGTCCAGTTCTGGGCTCCCCAGTACAAGAGAGACATGGAGCTACTGGAGAGAGTCCAGTGCAAGGCTACGAGGATGATCCGAGGGCTGGAGCACCTGCCCTATGAGAAACGGCTGCGAGAGCTGGGCCTCTTCAGCCTGGGGAAGAGAAGCCTGAGGGGGGATCTGATCAATGTGTACAAGTACCTGAAGGGAGGGTGTCAAGGGGACAGGGACAAACTCTTTTCAGTAGTCCCATGTGACAGGACAAGAGGCAATGGGCAGAAATTGAACCACAGGAAGTTCTGCCTGAACCTGAGGGGGAATTTCTTCCCTGTGAGAGTGACAGAGCACTGGACCAGGTTGCCCAGAGAGGTGGTGGAGTCTCCTTCTCTGGAGATCTTCAAGGCCTGCCTAGATGCAACCCTATCTAACATACTCTGGGTGACCCTGCTGAGCGGGGAGGTTGGACTAGATGATCTCCAGAGGTCCCTTTCAGCCTTACTGATTCTGTGATTCTATGGTTCTGATAGTATTATTTGTACTAAACTACCAGTTAATACCATTATTACATATTGCAGCAGGATATCTGATTTTTACAGACTATGATTTATCAACACCGTGTTGATATACAGTATGGAGATTTTGAGAATCTAAATTTTAAACATATAAAGTTTGCATCACCTTGCCTAAGAACATGCAAATTGCATATTCCTCCTTTAGGTCAGCTCAGAGAACAGTCATTTAAGGATGACCAAGCAGCATTGCCAGGAAAGTAGCTTTAATTTCTTGAAGAGGCTACCCAGGAAACCGGCTTTTAGCAGCTTGCCAGGTCATTCCCTACCCATGTTATTTTGCCTAGCAAGGTCAGCACCTGCAAAGACAGGCAAAGTTGAGAAGCTTTCTCATACTGAGAACATCTTCTATTCGGTAAGCAGGATGAAAGGAGGAGACTGCTGATGCTCTGAGCTACAAGCTGTGAGCCTAGATGTGAACGAGGTCTTTTTATAACTGACAGAGTTTGTAAGGTGTCAGGCAGGTTCACTGATAAAAGAATCCTTGCAAAAGGCTTGAACTGGTACCTGACCTGCCTTCCCAGGTAGACAGTGCAAAGGAGTTTAGGATTTCTACACACCTCTAGGAAAACTAAGAGAATTGTAAAGGAGCACAACTAGAAAACAGGAACTGACTGAAAGCTGAAAAGAACTTGATGTTTCTGGAATAAACCCATTTACACAAACATCTGACAACTGTTTGTAAGGTCAATCTTATTTCATTTTTAAATAGTAATTTAGTCTTAAATCAAAATCATTTCAGCAAATGAAACAAACACAAATTTAGTGTGTCTCTAAAAGAGCTGTGTTAGAGCAGGAAGCTGATACGGTAAATCTCTTATTTTAGATCAAAGTACGCCTCATTTGTTTTGGTCAGCTGCTTCTCTTATAGATAAGGATTCCTTCTCACAGTAGCATTGCCATGAGAAGCTGTTGCTTAGCTGCTCAGTAGATGTCAGAAACTTGCATAATAATTAAAAATAAGAATGAATATTTCATATAAATGCACATAACTCTAGTAAGCTGAACCCCTCACTTCCAGCAGTAAAATACACACCTATCTGTACTTCCAATTTTATGTGCAGAAAACAGTTCATTTCCTATCTAGATGTTGTCAACACTGTTGTTAATCTGGTTTCCATTTTTTTCTCCAGCCTTTAAGCATTCATGGTGTACAGAGGACAGGACAAGGTCCCAAGCAACTCATAAACCTGCTGCTTCCAATTTTCTAACTTGAGCCAACCTCAAGTCTACAGCCAGTCAGAATCTCAGCCTGTGTTATGAAAAAACAGGCTCAGATGAACCGCAATTTTTTTTCCATCATATGGTTAACTTTTAATTTTTGTTGCCAAGGGGACAAACCAAGAGGAAATGGATTTAACAACTGCAAAGTGATGAATTTTAAAGCTGCTGTTACTAATATTTGAACTCTGAATCTGATTTACATGCAGGAGGAATGAGGAATAATAATGCTGTTTCAGAAAATAAACAGAACCCAACCAGAAAAAAAAAAACAAAAATCAACTTTTCCTTCCTATGCTCTCCTCTCTCATAGTAGGAAAATGAGAAAGTAAAGAGCACAAAAATCTTGAAGTTATTAAATCCTATAACCCCATATTACCTTATCATGCATAGCCATTCTTGAATCATAAAGATGCTCTGAAGTACACATCTGCTTTGCCAAATTCTACTCTGACAGAGGAAAGGAGCTGCTGCAGCCAACAAGAGAGATGTTTCTACAGTTCTCACCTCCCTTTGAACAGTTTTCAATGGGAAAGACTTGACAAGAGAGATGAGAGAAAAGCTGCTAGCAGGAGAACAGCCCTGCTAATTTTTAGGAATGATCTTTGCATAAACCAAAGGAGGCTTCTCATACCACTAATTTCCATACAGCCCCTCATCACACAGCACAAGAGCCCTTGTAGCCCTCCGGAGGCTACAAGCAGCCTTCCTCCTTCTTTCTGCCAGATTACCGGGTTTGTGATCTCCCTGTTCTGAGACCTCGGGCATGATGCTTCCCACAGACTTCACAGCAGGAATAATTGCTGGTGCTGTCAGTCAGAATTTCTCTACTGTACCCACATGGCCACACTCACTGTAGATGTCTCATGTAGATGACTTTTTCTAATATTACCACTGTCCATTGCTCTGCAATAAAATAAATGTGGGACTTACATAGTGAAACTTTTCTAGGTAGGTAAGGGATAATCAGTTCTTACTGAATCTACTGCAATTGGAGAGACCAAAAAGCCTTTCTCTAGATCTGCAAAAGTCCCGGGTTGCCTAAAAAAGATTTGCAGTGTTGCTAGACCCAACACTTAGTCTCACCCAAGGCTGCTGCTTTTCTTCACTTCTCAAGATCCATCAGAGTTAAGTGTGTGACATTACAGTTTCCTAGATTAACTTTTTTTTTCTTTTTTTTTTTACTGATATACCTTTGGTCTACCCTCATGCAAGCCCTGCTATGATTCATAAACCAGACATTTTTCTGTCAGATTATGAGGTTTGTACCCGGGCTTCTCCATTAGAAATACCTTCTTGCCCAGGTACTGCATCAACCAAAAGGCAACTTGGTGTTTCTTCACTGTTTTTAAGCAAAAATTTGATGCTCAGACCAATGAATGCTGATCAGAACCCTCTTGAAAGGGATATAAACTCATACTCTTGCAAAAGTATCCTAAGCGATCCATATCTAATGAATGTTATGCTGAGTTAGTCACCATCTTCACATCTAGCACTGATATTGTTCCATTTTGCAGTCCATGTGCATTATTTACATTTGAAAATAGAGGCAATATTTAGGTGTTTGGCTTAGGCTTTTACCCCTATAAGAATATCATGCCATAGATAGTGTCCTTGATCAAGAAAGCCATGCCATACTTCTGCCCTTGTTCCAAACACAGAAAGGAATGAAAATTGAATCAAGGTCTGCTACACACCAGTCCATACCGTGAATTATCCTCTCTGTGTAAGTGGATATGGAAAGGAGCAATCTTCTGTTTCAGGTACCAGCTAGCCAGAGAACTTCATGATCTATAAATCTTACATGAAGAGCTGCAATCTCAGAAGCGACAGAAGATTTAAATATGCTTGTTTATAGATTATCTTCCTAACTGAGGCAACTTTTGGTCTGGAATGCATCACTGAGATTCTACATGCTCCCTGCCCAAATCTCAGTTCTTTCTTCAAGCAAATGGATTTGTAAATCCATACTAACCTGGACTTTTTTTTTTTTTTTTTTTTTTTTTTTTTTTTTTTTTTTTGATTCAGATCAAAATTTCTTACCTTCTACTTTTTGTCTCAGGAGAAGGCTGAAAAAATTCTCTTAACTCCTTACAGTTTGGGAACATCTTGATTGAATCCTTTTGTATTAATTGTACAGGAAATGCTCAAAGTACATTCAAAAGACAAATTCATTTTCATAATAGTGCAGTAAGACTCACTTCTGTAATTTTGTTTAGGAGACAGCATGTTTATACTGAGTTATAAATAATCTTGAGAAAAGTTTTGACTCCTGACTTCCAGCTTTCACTAGGCCCTGAGCATCAGCACACAGCTAGGGAAGCATGTACCAAATAGAGCAGTAACAGTCGGGTGTTGCTTACAAGGGTATCTTCCCTACAAGCTTTAGTTGCAGGGGGTAAGTGATTTTTCACCCTTGATGGGAGATTTGAGAAATCAAATTTTGTATAAGAACATAAACATCTCATAACCCAGAGGTACAGAAGAAACTCATTAAGATCAGGGGGGAATTGCAAACTCTAGAAATTAAAGAAATTGAACATCTGTTAAAACCCAGTAAGTGCTTCTCTAATGAGTGAAATAATAAATCTGATAGACTGTCAGCATAGAAGCTTGGAGAGAATAAACAAAAGAGATTGATACTTCAAATTAATTTGGCAGATGGTTAAAAAAAAAAAGCTTCTTAATTTCTCTTCAAAATTGTAAATAAATCAGTAGAACACCCAAGAGAAACGAAGAGAAATTTAAGGATTACATTTACCAAGTGTCAAATGAGGAGATGTGTACAATATAATTGAGTACCTCATCAATGGAACTTACTAAGCCTATTACAAGCTCATAAAGCAAGAAAGACAGCTAGTCCCCATTAATTTCTCTGCAGAATTGGCCACCCAGGGTGGCTAAAGCTGCCTGTGGGACATATCCTGGTATTTTGTCAGCACCACTATTACTACCTGGAACTTCAGAGGTGTTTATGTGGCATGATGCTCTGCTGTGCAGAGATAGGCAGCTCAGCCTGCTCAGATGTTCAGAGATAACCTGGGTGCCAGAAATACTAGATCCACATTTCTGCAGTACTCTCTCAAAGCTGATTAGTCCTACTGAGCAGCAGAGTATGTTAGACCAGGTGGATGCTGTGCTAACCTGTCTATTCTGCTCCTGGTACCCCCATAGGCACGTCATGTTGATACAGCCAAGTATCAAATATTTAGTACAGGGCATAAACAATCCACAGTGTGCACAAGCTATTAACATATCATCACTGTTTTACAATATGATAACCTACTGCTAATGTTTTTTGGTTAAAACACTGAAATTAAAGATGTATAAATTAGTTGATTGCAGCAGCATCAAATATATTTCCCCAACAGGTGTAATAAAAGCTGCTGAAATTTTTGCTTACTGAAGTCAACACTGGGGGACTCTGTAGAACAACAAATGTCATGAAAAAGGAAAACTGGAAACAATAGTTCATTGTCCCTTCCAGTACAAACATTAGGAGACCTCAAACTGAACTTGTAATCCAGATTTGGTACCGAGACCTTGTAACCAAGACCAGGTACAAAGGTACCAATTGAAGCAGAAGGAGATGCTTCTTTGTACTGCACATATGGAAGACAGAAGTTTGCATGGGATCAGTATAAGATTAAAAAAAAAACTATTCAGGGTTGTGAAATACAAAGACATGACAAACAACAGAGTACAGAGAAGATATTTTGAGGAAGTCTCATATTTCTGCTCATAATTTTATCACACTCTTCATTAGGCACAGTCAGATAATGGAAGGCAGTTCACCAGTAGGGACCTTTTATCTAATTTTAAATAGTCAACAACATCCTGTCTTGTCCACCTCTGGGATCAGACCTTCCCAACAAAAGTTAGTAGAATGTCTATCAATGTCAAAAGACTGTACTCTTTGGACCAAGGCTGGTCATCAAGAGTTTCTGTCACTGAAACATGGCTTATTTTCATGAAGACAAATTAAATAAGATTTTTTTTTAATAACGAATGTTTTATTTTCAAAGTGCCAAAATACCAAGGTTCATGTCTAGGGCAATTAAACAGCATGTCAGGTCCTGTGTTTGTCATTGTGACATTATGCAAATGAGCTTTTATATATTTTTTTCTAGATCCAATTCTTGGTTAACTAAAGCAGACAAAATCAGAATGTAACTTCAGCATGTATTTTTGTTTTAAGAGTGATGATGATTAGGTATACAGTAAACTCTGAATTAAAGCAATAGATATGCTGCTTGCTAAGCTTCCTCATAAAGGCTGCATGTCTTCCTGGAAGAAACGCTATGGCTAACTAGAAAGTAAACTTTATTTAAATATATATCAGTGATCTTAACAAAGGAAGAGGCTATGTAAAATCAAATATTCCAGAAAAGAGAAGGAATCAGACTGGTATGCTTAAAGTTACTTTCATGGTCTCAGCATCAGTGAATCGACAAATTCAGAGTAGAAACACTGTTTTATCCTTCAGAGTTATATGTAATGAAGGGACATTGCTTCAGAGGTACATAATGTCTTCCAACATCGAGTAAGTAATAGATTTGAACATAGGTAGCAACATACTATGGACATTAAAGGTGTATGGGTAACAATTCCAGCAGATAGGTATCTGAGTATGATATCTAATTGTATGAACAATTTCTAAAAGCAGCTATAACAGCTTATCAGTATGTTTATCTTTGTCTCCCTTTGTAGAGACAAAACTCTGTTACAATACTCCCACAATTTGAAAATAAAATGTTAGCTTTAAGCCTATGTGGGGACATTAAATTCTCATTTTCAAATATTTAGCTTTGCTAGTTACAGCAACATTTCCATTAAATTTAAAATAAATTCAGTGTCTGTAGCCTTGAATCTCAGTTTGGATTTTCTCTTGCCATTGTCTTAGGGATTATTGAAAGATATACAAGGATTATTTGGAATTGAAAAAAAAAGAATGTAATTCACATAAATTAACACTGTGAAAGTGCCGTGTTTTATGAATAGCATTTGTGTGATATTCAGTTTGAAGGCTCAAACTAAAAGCTGCTTTTTATATAGTTGCTAACTGTATTTAATTATCTTAAAAATAACAGCCATTTATTTAAAAGTGAATTAATATTCATCATATTTTCTCTAACGGCACACTGAAAATATGTTATGATAAGATTGGGTCAAATGTTCATATTTTGTCGTAGTTTTGGAAAGCTTATCAGTAAAGAAAAAGCATTAGTGGCTAAAGGACATGCCTATCAATCAGCAGTTTCTCTTAGTAGCTCAAGTATCATACATGATAGTGAATTATGTATGACTCAAATGTAAAGAATTCATTTAAGGTAAGTAGGATGATTAAATTATAAAGAATCTGAGATAGTCACACATACAAATATTCTAATATTCAAAGCTGCTAGTAATCAAGAATCTATTAATATTCTAACTTCCCAAGTTAAGCTCATAATCAAGATTACTGCTTCTTTGATTTCAGCTTCATATTTTCTCATTGTTTTGATAAAATCTCAAACCTGAGATAAAACATATAATAACATTTAAGAAATCTGTAACTCTGTAGTTTCCGTCTGATTGCAGGTCAAATATAAATCAGCTATTTTAAGGGTAGCTGTGCTCACACTAACACAGACCTATACAGAGTTATGTGGACCTTTTGCACATCTTGTGAGGTAAATTCAATGATGGTAATAAAAATCAAGCAACAGCTGCTAT
This sequence comes from Rhea pennata, assembly GCF_028389875.1. Taxonomy (NCBI): domain Eukaryota; kingdom Metazoa; phylum Chordata; class Aves; order Rheiformes; family Rheidae; genus Rhea; species Rhea pennata. Next base: position 19,733,118 of record NC_084702.1, read on the forward strand.
ACACATCCTACAAATTTCATTTTTAAATAGGCTATTCCAGAGACCACTTCAAAGAGCTTCTGAGAGACAAAGCACACACATATCTTATTAAATCACAAAAGATCTCAGCCATCTCCAGTCCACTCCTGAATTTGCACAGTGACTTTTTGCCTCTCTTCTCTGGTCAAGATCAAGAATGCTGTTCTGCCATCAGGGGAGTCTCAATCAAAATTAGGGAGAACATTAGAAACTTTAGACATTTTGTATGATATGACTTTTCCAGCAATGAAACAGTATTGGAAAGTGTTGCCTTAACTTATTTTTTTCTTTTTTAAATTTTGAGATACAAAGACATCTAAAACATAGTATAATTTACCTACTGAGAGCTTTCAAGTTGATGTTTAAAACAGACTGACCTGAAGTCTTTCATGTCTTAAATGGATTAGCATATTTTTCATTGGAAATTTTATTACACTTAATAATTCTGGTTTATTTGTCCTTTTTGTCTTTTTAACAAAATGATTTGTGAAGAGCAATAATTCACATATACTGTTCCCTCCCAGACAAGTTCTAGTATATTAATTTCTAATGAGATTCCCTTTCATTTCATAATGTACTTGGCCAAGTATAAATTAATAATTCCTCCAAGAAGTGCCAAAATATGTTTGTTCACAGAGAAATGTAGGAAAGGGATGGATGTCTTTTAGTCCTCACGGAGATGCCAAGTGCAGGACATGTGCAATGTCAAAGTGATAGCACAGTAGTTCAGTTTAGTAGCAACCCAAGGGCAATTTAAACCTTAATCCAGTAAACATATGTCTAACATTAAGGTTGTAGTCATTCCCTTCTATATCCCTGCAATCACTTACATTCAGGGCAGAATTAGGCTGTAGCATCCCAGTCCCTTTCTGTGGGATGACAAGTGGTGCAAGGTCTCACCCATCACGCGTGCCTCTGCCGTTCCCCTGAACAACCCTTAGTCCCAGCATATCTCTTCCTGCTTCGATCTCTGCAGAGATCAGCTGTGATGCTGAGGGCTGCAGAGATGTGCTGCCTTATCCCTCAGCCCAGCTCAGCTAGATTTCCTCTGCATTTCTCTCCTGCAGCCAATACATATTCATAAGATTTTCTCCCCAGAGACAGTTTACATCATTCTGCATATTGCTAAAATACTTAAAGTATAGCAGTGGCATTTCACCTTCAGAAAACGCAATTCCATTCTGCTATTGAAAGATATTAAAAAAATAACAGCTATTTGTTTTAATGCAGAAAAGAAGTGACTTGCAGAGAATTATTTTTTCTATACCACAGCTAACAAGTTTATAATCTTTTATCTCAAATGTCATATACTAGTTATAAATACTACTGTACCAGTAGATGTCAGTACAATCATTGGTCTCAGCTACAAGATAGCAAAGTGTATTCTTCTCATTCATTACTGCAGATAGGGAATACATCCTGAAAATTAATGTATCATGGAACACTTGGTTCCAGAGTTTTGGATAAGATTGCGTTTGTATTTTTTAAAATAGATTGATTTACACCATCTAGTGTTTATACAGATTTTATGTTTTATGTTTTATTTTTGCAGTCATCATCACTACTTGCTGAAGAGCAAGCACTCTATGCTAATTGTCCATTTTCTTTCCAAAATCTTTTCCGTGTAAATTAATGAATTCATAGCACTTAAAGAGATCAGTGTTGAGACTATTGTTTTTTGCCAGCTAGCCTTGGAATTAGAAATCCAACCACACATGGTTCCACACCAACCACAGACATGGCTAAACCTCATCAGAGATATCTGTAGTTTTGTCTGATCTTTCTAGGCAATATCCACAAGACCAAACTTGAGAGGACTATAACTCATTTTTATTAATTATTTCTCTGACTTTCAAGGGGATTGGGAAGTTTAAATAAAGCCTGAGATAATCAGTGGGTATAGACCTTGGAACTGGATACATTCAAAGTAAGGAGGAGTAGGGGTGACATTGTGATGGCTTTAACAAGCACAGAACTAGACTATGTCTTTAGAAAAGATCTCTGCATAAGGGCACAACGAACTTGCATTATCATATAGTTTCATCTTTTCCCATTCCCTTTATAATACCTTGCTCCGTGGGTTAAAATCATGATTAAGCCCTGTCTTCCAGAAGCCCCAAAAGCTGCAGAATTAACATTGTGAGTAGCACTAAAATAACAAAAAAAAAAAAAATGTATTTGGGGGAGTTAATATACTCATCCTACAAATTCCATAGTACTACTATCTGACTGTCTAATAAACACTATGGCATACTACATAAAAAAACCCTAAGTACATAATGTACACACATTTGATGGCCCTGTTATTTAAAACAGTCTGAATCCTGGATCAGAACATTACAAAGCAGTAATAGTTTGAATACTGAATCCTTAGTGTCACGGCTTGGTTTCTCTTGCATTTGGTCAAATCAGGCTGATAGCATCTGTTACAATCTAGAACCTTAAATAAGAAGCAGCCTCCCAATGAACTGGTTTAGCTACCACAAAGAAATCTATTTTCCAAGCTCTTAACTGACATCTTGACAAAGTGAGAACTAATCAAAAACAGTCAGATATTCATTTATACAGTGTCAAATTTTATGTTTTGTTCATAGCTGTGACCCCCCCCCATTCCCTATTATATTTGAAATTTTATCCTCCTTTCATTCTACAGAGATACAAAAATAAGCCCAAAGAAGTAAAAAATGAGGCTAAACCTCCAGGTGCCTGGATGTAGCCTGCTGCAGTTCCCTTCTGGCCTGTACATGGAAGTTTGCTTTCTGTGAAGACCAGGCTGGAAGAATACAACAAGGGCAAGAGTGCCTGCTGGTTGCCTGAGTCTCACTAGGAGTCACTCATGGTACAAGTCCCCACTTTGACTCAGTCTAAGGAAGACAAGGAATCTGAGGTCTGAAGCACAAGATCTAATTTCCACGCTGGTGGAAATTATCTCTGTTGGTGAATATTTGTCAAGCTGCACTATAACAGACCTTCTTGTTCTGGCACTAGTTTGGCCATTTTGAATTTATATGGTTATAACTATTCTGCTACAGGACTTCTTTGTCTTGATGAGTGTTTGCCATGAGACACCTTGGAACAGCTGTTAAAAAGTGGATTTATACTTAGTGTATAGCAGCAGCTGCATTCTCTTTCTATTCCCCCAGGTCCTGCAGATGCACTTTTCTTTAACTGCCCTTGCGTAGGTGACAAACTGATCATAGAATCACAGAATCAGCAAGGTTGGAAGGGACCTCTGCAGATCATCTAGTCCAACATCCTCGCTCAGCAGGGTCACCTAGAGCATGGTAGACAGGGTTGCAACCAGGCAGGCCTTGAAGATCTCCAGAGAAGGAGACTTCACCACCTCTCTGGGCAACCTGGTCCAGTGCTCTGTCACTCTCACAGGGAAGAAATTCCTCCTCATATTCAGGCGGAATTTCCTGTGGTTCAATTTCTGCCCATTGCCTCTTGTCCTGTCACACGGGACAACTGAAAAGAGTTTGTCCCCGTCCCCTTGACACCCTCCCTTCAGGTACTTGTACACATTGATAAGATCCCCCCTCAGGCTTCTCTTCCCCAGGCATGATCCACAGGACATGAGCCTAGAAATACGGAGGCCTAGATTTTTGTGTCTACATCTGAACAGCTCTGACAGCTATCTGCCTTCCACTTTCTCGTCTGAGGCTAGAAAAGTGTTTTAAAACTGGAGGTAAAAATAGCAAGTATTACAAGAGATATAATTAAGCTCTATTTTCTCTCAGGAAGGAATATGGAGAGAAATTTTATTCAAGCATATAATGAGATCCAAACTAAGCATAAAGAATGTGCTTTAGTTTGGAAAAAAACACATTATACATTCCTATTACATTTCTACACATATCTACCTTTTTTCACAAATATACATGTTTATACAGATTTATATAAACAAATTAGCTGCCAAAACCAGCTGTATTAAATAGGTAGAGTTATAATCACATTAAAAATATAAAATAACTGAAGATACTATTCTCCTGTATTTTGTTTTTTTTGTACTTCAAGGCTGTGTCTCTTTATTCTTTCCTGCAATAACTGATGATAGCCCTAACTCCTAAAATAGAGCACAAAGTTAGATTCGTCACAGTAAGTTAGGTGTTTACTGGAGCCATTATTGACAAATAAAACACAAAACTCTAGTTAAAACTCATCCTTCACAAAATCAAAGTCCATCATCATCATGCAGAATGAAAACTATTGAGACACACACATGAAACTGAAGAAGGAGAAGCAGAAAGAAGTAAAAATATCTATAAAACAGCCATCTTTGAACATACCCAGACATATCAAGTTAAAACGTTATGGATAATTCACTCTACTTTGCAGGGTTTAGAAACTTATACAAGAATCCTGAAGATGGATGGAGACCCTTACCAAGGTACATAGTCCTGTCTCCAACCTCTGACTCCTGTTATCTATGTCCTAGCCGTCCGCAAATATCAAGGTACTTTGATTAGGCGGGATGTTTCACAAATGATTGGAGAAATGTGCATGGTTCTCTGAGGAGTCCAGGGTAGCTTTAGAGGAACATTAGTCTCGGGTCTGCTCTTGACTGGTATGCTTCTTTGTTTCATGAGTCATAGCAAGTTTAGCATCTCTTCTTCAGGTTTAACAGGCTGAATTATTTACAGTCTCCATAGTCCTCATGAAAGGCAATAATTAGTTGCTGATCATTACTAGACAGCTAGCATTAAGTTGTATTTAAGCACTAAATATAATATTCTGTACAGGAGGGTGATTAGAGAGCTCAGAATGAGGATGCATCAGTCAATTTCAGTTCTCTTGCCAGATAAATAAATCTCTAAACAAGACAAAAGAGAAATAAAATCAGGCACTGAGGAGACTATGCTTTATATACAGCCTGGGAAATGTGGTTGGGATCAAAAACGGTGAAGAACAGGCATTTCGCATTACGGCATGGACTAGCCACTTATAGTTAACACACCACTGACAGAAAATAGAGCATGACATGTAACATTGCAAAGCTTTTGGTCCATTTCTCTGTGCTTTTAGCAGCCACACAGAAACAGGTACTACGTGAGCAGGGCTTCTGAAGAAGAGACAATATCTTTCCACTTGTTGCTCTTTAAAGAGCCAAATATCTCAAATTACTTCTTAATCCTTTGACAAAATACAAGGGAAAGATTGGTTCCTTCAACAAATAAACTAAAAGGAGAGCTAACTAGCAGAGATGAGATAAATTTCACACAATGCAACACAACAAGCACTGTCTTTCTGGGAGAGACAGATCATTAGCTAAGCATTGTCGCATTTTACTTAAAGAATTCAATATGTGATACAAGGCTGCACATTTTGAATTGCAACAGCATCAGATAGTATAAGCATTCATATCTTTATAATATTTACTAGTTGAGGGTCCTCTTTGTCGTACCTTCCCCATACAAGGAAGATCTTCACTATATTCTTTGTACAAGTGTTTTAGTAGCAAGTAGTTTTAATATACTCCATGCTACAGTCTTACTGCCTCACAGCTCATCTGTTAGCTTCACAGGTCGAGCTCTCCTTACACAGCCTGGCCTGACCCTGGTCACCAAAGGACACCTGGCCAGAACGGGTGGACAGAACTCCAACTATAGCCCTTGCAGTGACTGCTCAGCCAAGGAAGGGTGTCATGACAATATGCTGTGAAAAATGATAGTACACCAGATGATGGCATCACCTACCAACATATGCAACTTGGCTGAACCTTCCTTCAAGCTCCTTGCTTCTTTTAAGGCATTCAGCAAACACCAGTTGTGCCTCAAGGTACTTATACACTTACACATGTACTTTTATATACACTACTGTGACATAGTAGGGTACTGTTGGACTCCAATTTCTGTAGCTTTGCAGTTAATGCTTGACATAGTTTGATGATATAAGGAGTTCTGATAGCTTATTCCAGTGTTAAGTTGAAGTGGCAATCGAATATTTCCCTAAGCTCTATATTGTTTGGCAGTGTTTCAGAAATTAAAGGAAATATGAACTGAGAAACACAAGCGAAAAAACAACTATTCAATCCCCCCCCCCCCCTTTTTTTCTTTCTCTTTTGAATTATAGAATCATAGAATCAGTAAGGTTGGAAGGGACCTCTGGAGATCATCTAGTCCAACCTCCCTGCTCAGCAGGGTCAGCTAGAGCATGTTAGACAGGGTTGCATCCAGGTGGGCCTTGAAGATCTCCAGAGGAGACTCCACAACCTCTCTGGGCAACCTTTGCCAGTGCTCCCTCACTCTCACAGTGAAGAAATTCCCCCTCATGGTCAGACAGAACTTCCTGTGGTTCAATTTCTGCCCATTGCCTCTTGTCCTGTCACACGGGACAACTGAAAAGAGTTTGTCCCCGTCCCCTTGACACCCTCCCTTCAGGTACTTGTACACATTGATCAGATCCCCTCTCAGTCTTCTCTTCTCCAGGCTGAACAGGCCCAGCTCTCGCAGCCGTTCCTCATAGGGCAGGTGCTCCAGCCCTCTGATCATCTTCGCAGCTCTATGCTGGTCTCTCTCCAGTAGCTCCATGTCTCTCTTGTACTGGGGAGCCCAGAACTGGACACAGTACTCGAGATGAGGCCTCAGCAGGGCTGAGAGGAGGGGCAGGATCACCTCCCTCGACCTGCTGGCAACACTCTTCCTAATGCACCCCAGGAGACCATTGGCCTTCCTGGCCACAAGGGCACATTTGTGGCTCATGGTCAATCTGTCATCCGCCAGCACTCCCAGGTCCTTCTCTGCAGAGCTGCTCTCCACAAGGTCAGCCCCCAGCTTGTACTTGTGCTTAGGGTTATTTTTCTCTAGGTGCAGGACTCTTCACTTGCCCTGGTTGAACCTCATGAGGTTCCTCTCTACCCAACTCTCCAGCCTGTCCAGGACTTTCTAAATGGCAGCACAGCCCTCGGTGTATCAGCCACTCCTCCCAGCTTGATATCATCTGCAAACTTGTTGAGGAGGCACTCCGTCCCTTCATCTAGAAGACTGCTAGACTGTTATTTTATTGAAGAGAATCCTCAATAGGCAGAGCTATGCCAAATGGGGCATGAAAAACAACTCACCCACTCTTCGTAGCAATAGAAATAAAAAAGCCTAGTGGTGGCACCAGCAGTTTTTCAATGGTTTACCCCAGTGGTACAGTGGCTTACAGTAGAGGTGATAGTTTTGTGGTATCAGGAGGGAGACATTGAAGTTCAAATCCACAAAGGTATTTAGACATCTAACTCCTAGCCAATGACTGCTTTGAGTATTATGCATCTGGCCTTTAGTCAGGGCAACAGAAGAAAATAGGTCATCTGAGAAAAGCATATGGCATGCAAGCGAGCAGCAAACACAATGAGGAGCTTGCCCTGTTGTACCTCCCCCAACCCTTTTCTAGACAATAACAGCTACCTAGCTGCTGACCAAGATTGGCTCACACAAGGAGCTTAGTCAAAGTCCAACTTTCAGTGGCACTACTTGGTACTCACCACAGGGCTATTCTGAATATTCTGAAAGTAATTACTGCCAAAAGTAAAAAAAAAAAAAAAAAAAAAAAAAAAAAAGCATATCAGTTTGCATGGATGGAAACAATAAAACAATATGAGTTTGACTGCAGATTCTTATTAGGCTCATATTAGAAATCATTTGGAAAGATCTATCCATAGCATCCGACTTGAAACACAGATTATCCAGTCCCTATCCCGGTGGAATCAATTTGATATTTTAACTCAGAAGAAAAAGAGAATAACCTCTATTATCCACAGAGAATCGAAATGTTCACAGATTAAATTGGTCTAAAGAATATTTTTACCAGAGAGAAAGAAGAGTCTTTGTAGAATTTTGCATAAAAGAAAACTTTAAAATAGAGAATGGCTGGCTGAAAACTGCATATCCACCTAAATATTGAGGGAATTTGGAAACCTAGGCTAGGTGTAAATTTTGTATTTGTGTCTGCAATGATCTGACCTAGATGTCAGAAATGGAGTATCATAGAAGCCAGAGATGAGCCAGTAATAGATATCTAAGTGTGAATTTGGTGATTCAGATGTGGATATGCATATGTTCCCATCTACTTTAAAAGACACCCCCAACTTTATGCAAATGGATGGATTCCTGAAATTGATGCCATATGATTTGTAGAATGACAGTGGCCCAGTTTTGCATAAATTAAACAGCAGAGCCAGATAACTAGGCTTCCCCATTTACATTACGCCTCAGTTCCAAATCCATGGGATATAAATGAGAGCAGCATATGGTCCAGAAATGGGAAAGCTGTGGGACTTTCATGTACACACCATGGGAGCAAATGGCTGTCCCACAGATGGTGGAGTATTTAGATGCATCCCCTGTATGATGGATGCCAACATGCAGGAAGATGAAGCCTTGAGCAGCCTCAAGAGGTCTCTGCTGGCTGGTATGCCTAAGACAGATGCTGGATCCACACAAAGGGTTTGCATAGTTAAGCCTTCCTTTTATATCTTTCCATTTTCAGCACTTGTCTATATGTTCAGCCTAACAGAATAAACTTTCCATTAAAGCTGTACAATAGTTACAACTTATGTGAGCACTAATAATAAAAAAGTTTATATCAGATTAATTACTTTACTTCAGAGTCCTGTCTTTGATGAGCAATGCAGAGAACAGACCTACAACTTTTCTCTGTTGACCTGGAACTGTGAAGAAAAACTCTCAAAACAGAGAGGAAGATAAAGAAAGATTTGAGAAACTTCTTTCATATTCCACATCATGCCATAGCTATAAGTTATATACAACAGTATTTACACTGAAAGAGGCAAATATTTAGACACAGCCAACAGAAAGAATTTTACTTGAGGAAGAGTCATAAAAACCTTTATTTGAAGAGTAAGGTATTCCACTAGAAGACCAAGAAAGCACCAGTACTGGAAATACGAAGCTCAGTTGCTTGCAGAATATTTTTAAGATATCGTTAAAAAAAACCCAAACACTTTATCTTGAAACCTACTCTGCTATTTACCTGTGATTCCTTAGCAAGCTGTATTATAATCATAACTGAACAGGGCCACAGGGCCCCTAGCATGCAGGTATATGTTTTATGAGATACAATCGAAACATACGTAAAAATAAAGGTAGACTGTCGTAAGAAACATAGATGAAAATGCTTGTGTCAAATGCAAATGCTAAAGCAAGAAACTCTGTATACTTGAAATTACTCTCACTGGCCCTTTTGCCTCTCTAACCACATTTCCAGCACGCTGCCCACTTTGCACACACTTCCCCTCACCCCGTTTCTGTCGCCTTCTTATACAGCCATGCACCTTAATCCTCCAGATGTATTTGTGTGTATTTTTATAGGATTGTTGGCATCAGACTTTTTACAGCAGATTAGGAACTTGATGTCCTTTCAGTACTGCCTAGTTGGACTGCAGGAGGCAGCCCTGCGGGTGTGTTTTGGGGAGAGCAAACGGTAGGATTTAGCCCAGGAGACAACAGGAATGATCTTTTCATGCTACCAGGGTGGGGATTTCTGGATCTATGCCTGGGCCGGAGATGTGAGAGCGGCAGTGTGCCACTGTAGATGTGGCACTTGGGGATTTTATTTTTCCCTTCATACTGGTATATCTACAATCCTGCTTCATCCACAAAGTATAGTAAGAAAATAGTAGGAAGAAGGAAAATGTCCTCTGAACTGTTTTGAGACTTATGGAGGAGGTTTTTTTCTGAATGGCTTTTTTCCATTTCTATTCCCAATTTGAAAATAAAATAGTTTAATTTTTCTCCTTCTGTCTTTCACTTTTTAAATTTTGAAAATCTTAGTATTTGGCCCAAGCTAGTTATATCTATTGAGGTTAATTTTTGGAAGCAATACGTATAGATGCATTCCACTCACAGACTGAAGTGGAAGATTAAAAATATATAAGTAGTATAAAAATACAGTCTCAGTAAAAGAAGTCACACAGTAATAAGCCTATTGGTCTGCAGCAGATGCTGTATATACTTGCATACACATATACACAGCATTAAATAATGTAGTATACTGTTGCTTACCTGACAATTTGATAGCTAAATGTGCACAGGTTTATAAAGTCAGTTGCCATTCCTGCCCCTAAGTATCTACAATATTAATGGCAAAGTAAATTCAGGTGCCCAATTTCCTCTTGGGTGAAAGGTGCTTGGCAGAATTGTATCAGGAGTATTTCCTTTTCCAACTGTGTGTCAAGCTGCAAGAAATCTTCCATGGTTTTCCTCTGAAGAAATGTTTATTCCATTGTTGCATGAAAGATTATCTGCAGATTATTTATATGCAGAGCTTCTCTCATCACTCTGTCCAGGACTGGACTCTTATTCATACTGACTTTAATGAAAGGTCAGTCGAGCTGTTAAGATAATTGGTCCTATTCCAACTCTCAGCATGACTCATAGGAGACACGTCTCAAAAGGTCTTTGAAAAAAACGTACAGGGTAAAACAACATAGATGACCAAGTTTATCACCAATGTAGCATTCATCAGGGTAACACAAACGCTAAATCTGGCTCACATTGTTCTGTCAGAGATCAAAGACCCATAAAAGACCTACATGTAAAATTACATTTATAAAGTATAATGGATGTTAAAAACATAAAAATTCATGTAAGTGTATTTGTATTTATACTGCTACATTTTATTGATATTTTTACTCACTAAGATGTTTCAATTATGTATTTATACATATACAAAGTCTGACAAGTTGGACTGGATACAGGCAATATCATGAGTTAGTTTACTAAAACATTTATCAAGAGACCAACTTTCACTATAAAAAAAAAAAAGAAAAAAATTGCATGAAAAGGGAGCTAAATTGCTAGGCACTCACAGTCAATTTCCAAATAAAAACCATAATATCTTCTCAATTACACTAGTATAAATCAAAATGACTACCCTTTATTTTCACCAGTTTAACTGAGAGGAGAATTTACTTAGAACTTCTTTTCCAGTTCTTTTGTTCTACATAAGAGGAGCACAATAAACTCAATAACTTAAATAAAGCCAAGTCAAGCAACTTTTTTTTTAAAAAAAAAAATATAAAACATGTCTTCTAATAGCTCAAATAAAAAAATGAAAAAAAAAGCTTCTAGTCATGAAAATGTAGCAAATGAGCTCTTGGCTTTCATTACATTTAAATTTCCAAGGTTTAAAGTTGACCTGTTTATTGGCACCCAACTGAGTAATGGAGGAGTTTTATTTGGAAATACTTTTGGAGAGTATTCAACTCAGTTTTGGCAGCATTAATTTCACTGTAGTTCGAGGAGATTTTCACCTTTCTTGGAGTCTGTAACTTGCTGGCATTAACCCAACTGTAATCTACTAGAATCATGTAATCAACTTTTTAAACATGTTCAGTGAACGTTTCTAAAAAGAGTCACTAAAAAGTCATACAATCTCTCTATTTTCATGTGGTATCTTTATCTTTTGGTCTAAAATGAGGAAAATCAAAGCCTTATTCAAAGCTGAAACATTTTTTACAAATGTGATAAGGAACTATCAACATTCAGATTTGATTTTACAGTCTGTTACTACCTCCATCTCATTGAAATTAACCTACTCAGAAAAAATTTCCAAAAAGAGTAAAAAATCCAACTGCATAATTTATATTTTTATTTAGCTGCTCCACCATTTAAATACAATTTTTCTTTACTTGTTAGAATTCACCAACTCATCTAATTTACTGTTTAACTGTGCTAGTGATAGACTCAAAGAATCACAGAGATATTGAGGCTGGCAGGCACCTCTGGAGATCATCTAATCCAACCCCCTGCTCAAGGTGGATCTTCTAGACCATGTTGCCCATGACCTTGTCCAGTCAGCTTTCGAACTCCTCCAAGGAAGGAGATATTCAACACAACCTCTCTGGGCAACCTGTTCTAGTGCTCAGTCACCTTCATTGTAAAGAAGTTTTTCCTCATGTTCAGAGGAAACACAGACCTTCCTGTGTTTCAACTTGTTCCCGTTGCATCTTGTTCTATCACTGGGTGCTACTGAAGAGAGTCTGGCCCCATCCTCTTTGCACCCTCCTTTCAGATACTCATGCACATTGATAAGATCTCCCCCTCAGTCTTCTCTTCTCCAGGCCGAACTGCCTCAACTCTCTCAGCCTTTCCTCATATGAAGGATGCTCCACTCATGCTGGATGCTGGACTTTCTCCAGTATGTCCATGTCCCCTTGTATTGGGGAGACCAATGCCGACACCACAGGTGTGGGCTCACCAGGGCTGAGTAGAGATCACCTCCCTCTATCTACCTGCAATGTTCTGCCTAATGCAGACCAGGAGGCTGGTGACATTCTTTGCCCAAGAGCCATTGCTGGTCATAGACAACTTGTTATCCACCAGGACCCTCATACCCTTCTCTGTAGAGCTGCTTTCTAGTTGTTCAGCTCCTAGCATGCACCGGGAGGAATAACATGGGGTTATTCCTTTCCAGAGAAAGGACTTTGCACTTGCCTTTGTAAACTTCATGAGTTTCTCTGCCAATTTTTCCTACCTGTCAAATCTCTCTGAGTGGCAGCACATCCATCTAGTGTACTGCGAATAAGAGTAAGTCTTCCTTGCTCCAGATGCATGTCTGTTGTTTTTTTACTGGCTGTTCTCTAAATTTTAAATTTTGTTTTGTGAGGGGATTTAGTCATATGACTCATTAAATTTAATGAGGACCGTGAGGCAAAATCCCTACATTACTCCTGAAAATTACCACTAAATCTTAGTTGTATTACTTTTTTAATCTGTAGACAGAAAAAGTAAAGAGTGTATGTCCTACATATAAAGGGTTGGTGGGGGGCAGAGCAGACATGGGAAGACAGATTGGCTGAATCATTGTGTAGGAGTTTGAGAAAGCTCAGTCCTTCATATAGAGGGACCTCTATGGTTCAGATCATTCCAGTCAGAATGCAGCACTAAATAAAAGTTGCATTAGTGACCTCTGTGGTCTTTGCTCAGTTCTCCCATATAAGGAAAATAAGTCAGCCATTATAAATGGTACCCCTGCTGACCTTATCAGATGGTTTCCCCTGCTCAAGCAGAGTCACCTAGAGCGCATTAAACAGGAGCATGTCCAGTGTGGTTTTGAATACCTCCAGAGAAGGAGACTCCACATCCTCTCTGGGCAACCTGGTCCAGTGCTCTGTCACCCTCAGAGGGAAGAAGTTTTTCCTCATATTTGGGTGGAACTTCCCATGTTTCAGTTTGTGCCTGTTGCCTCTTATCCTGTCAATGGGTGCAACTGAAAAGAGTTTGTCCCCATCCCCTTGACACCCTCCCTTCAGGTACTTGTACACACTGATAAGATCCCCCCTCAGGCTTCTCTTCCCCAGGCTGAACAGGCCCAGCTCTCGCAGCTGTTTCTCATAGGGCAGGTGCTCCAGCCCTCTGATCATCCTCGTAGCCCCATGCTGGACTCTCTCCAGTAGCTCCATATCTTTCTTGTACTGGGGAGCCCAGAACTGGGCACGGTACTCAAGATGAGGCCTCACCAGGGCTCCACATGCTGGCAACACTCTTCCTAATGCACCCCAGGAGACCATTGGCCTTGACTATACAGACCATGCTGGCTCATGGTCAGCTTGTCCACCAGCACTCCCAGGTCCTTCTCTGCAGAGCTGCTTTCCAGCAGGTCAGCCCCCAGCCTTTACTGGTGCATAGGATTATTCCTTCTTAGATGCAGGACCCTGCACCTGGCTTTGCTGAACTTCATATGCAAAGCTTGAAGAGATATAAAAAAGCTTATTATAAACAAACAAAAAAATGAACAAACAAATGAAAAGTCAGCTATTAATACGCAGACTTTATTACAATAAGATTGTCAATAAAAAACAACTTCTGTGATTACACTATTTTATGTGCAAGAAAAGCCATCACATATGCACTAGATCATGAAATAAGACTGAACACTAGAAAATACTGTGCACTGGCAAAGGTGAGGGACTGACTAGGTGCAACTTCACTTTTTGCATTCAGCCTTGTCTTTCCTTTACACTTAAGCACACCACCACCTGCCATATCGTACATAGCTTGAAGTAAAATGAAAAGTGAGGAAAAGTTTGATCCACACCAGCTGGCAAGGAGTTATCTTCTGCCAATATTCGTAAGATGTGCAGGATTCAGTAAGATGTGTTGGGATTCAGTAGCTCTACAAAAATATCTGCATGTTGAAACCTCAACTCTGCAGAGTTATCTGCTTCTGCCGGGTGTTACCTGTCCGGAAACAAATGTACACCACCCAGAAATGTACTTTACTTTGATATAATTCAGGAAGGAGTGTGCTTTTGGGAGAAGGAAAGCCGGAAATGATCTGGGAAACAGTGATAAACATTAAAATCAACCACCAGGTCTACATATATAAATACCCAGTGTGAGATCAGGAAACAGGAAATGTGCATGGTGTTTATTACCCATGCACAGAACTGAGCCCAGCTGGTTACATGTCCTGAAATCGCCAGAATAATCCTGTAATTAACATTCACACCATACTGGCAAATAAATCCTGCTAGTTATCTGACACTTGTGGGTGGAAGTGCAAAGGGGAAGGGAGGTGAACAGTGTTAAAGACCATTGTTAGGAATATTTAAGGAATTGCCTCCCCACTGTGTTCACAGTGCAGTATTCCTTTGCACAGGCCCATCCTTTGAGCAGTCCATAGAGTTTCTAGGGGTCCTGTATCAGGACATCCTGTTTCTCAAATGCAAAGACAAGCTGTATTTCTCTTTGAAGCCAAGTGATGTTACTGCACAAATGTGACATGAGAGATAGTTCTGCCAATGCCTGGAGGCAGTAAAGATGTAAGAGTATCATTCACTCTTTTTAGCTTTATTTTTATCCCTCCACACCTCACCATGGAAATGAACAGATTTCTGAAATGACATCACAATAGCCAATGGACGAAGATCACATGAATAGGGCATTCATGTCTTCTAGGGGTGACCGGATGAAAGAGCACAATTCCCCTGGCAAACACAAAACTGTAGAACAATTTGGTCAAAATATGAACATTAACAAAGATATTTCCTTGGTTAGTGAATATTTCATACTCCCAAGTTTCCAGGGAGGTTATTTTCTTCAAATTCCTTGAAAATTTGATTTGGACATAGAATTCTCTTTTGTGAGGGAGCTAAAGTGCTATTTTGGTGATGCAAGTCCCCAGAACTATCTTCAAGGTCACATACTTTCCTTCTTCATTCACAGACAGTTGTTGTTCACAGTTATCCAACAAGCAGTAGGGCAATTTGAGGTTGATAATTAAAGACCATTGTCCTACGACCAGATTGTTTTCTTCCACTGATAGAAGATATTTACTAGCTACAAAAGCTTAGTGCAGAGCTGTGCACTAAGAAAAGGTGTGGATCCAATGACTGATGAATCCGAGACTACTGAAAACTGAGCCATATCTACTCTGTTTTAAAACAAATAATTCAGTTCATGCAGAAATAGTCATGCTCATACCTGTTCTTTGTGAAGCTGCTCTTCGCTCACAGCCTCAAAACTCAGATTTCCATAAGAAATGCAATAATAACGATTACTAACCTGTAGCAGATAAGCACTATAGTATGACCTTCCTGATTTGACTAATGCAAGCTTTGAAAGGAGAAGGAGGGATCAGGGTTTTTGATTCTGGATAGGGATATATTTCCTCTGCTGTCTAATGGGTTTTGCCATAGCCTCAGCTGTCACTAACAGCAAAAGGGCTAGTTTGAGGTTATTATCTCCAAAACCATACTACACCTTCAAAACCATAGTAAACCTCTGTTTCATGGTGGATGGGACCATCAAGACATGGCAGCTCTTCCAGCTGACACTCCCCCCCCCAACACATCCACATGCTTATAATCTCTAAACCTTATTGCATTATCTGACTGTGGAAATCATAGTGGGCAGGCTGCCACAGCCTGACTCTTTTGGTGTTTCCATGAGTTCTCAGGAATGCTTCACTTATACACCATAATGAGACAGTAAGCCTTTAAAAATATTCTCCTGTATTCTGTTCCAAATGCCTAGTAGTTCAGTAAGAGATAAAGGGCAAAATACATTCCCCTGTCCTGTCAAAAATACTGTATTTGTTTTAATCTTAAAATAGCCTCTCATTCACTTGTGCTTCTCCCAACTGGAGCTGTTTGCAAATAGCTCTTTCTTTTTCTCCCTGCTTTCAGCCTCAGCAGCAACAGTCAGAGAGCCTCTACTCTCCTGGCCAAGGTGAATGGGTTGCAGTTCCTCTTACAGATCAGCCATCCATCAGCTCGCTTGGCAGGAGAGCCTGCTGCCAGGTGCTATAAAGGGTCTTTTGCTCCACAGGGGCTAATAGTGTCACCTCCACAAGGCTGCACATATCTGTCACCAGTAGAGCAAGAGGCCAGAGCATTGGTCATCATCAATCACGGCTTTCCTGCCTGATGAGAGCACAATTCTTTAAGGAGTATATAGGGAATGTTATAAACATGTATATAACACTGTTTTTTTGCGGTTAGCACTACTGTGCTTGCCACTCGGGATGAATCAGCACTAGGAACACAGTGTTCTCTTTCTTGATGGGCTACAGTGGGGACTAAATAGCATATAATGTTACTCAGCCAGGGGTGTTATCACAGGATTACAGCCAGGGAAAAAGGCACCAGCTGTGATGATGCACCAGAGGCCAGCACTTTGTTTTCCACCTACATCATCCATAACAGCAGCCTTTACAGGTGTCCTATCTCCGGGAGGATAAGTACAGCAGAGAAGGCTTGTTCTTGGGGATATAGCAGCATGGAAAGAAGAAATACAGAGGAAGCTACTCAGTAGCATCAATTTCTCACCTGGAAGGCACTTACTAGCAGCAAATGTGGACAGCAAGGCTGGTTGGCAGCAATCAGATCTTGCTCTCAGGACCATAATGAGCAATGCACAATAACAACTCTTTTCAAGCTGATGCAGCTGTTCAGCTCCATCAGGCACCTACTGAGTTGAAGGGTAGGCACTTCATTTGAACACTACAGCCTCAATTTTCAAAGGCAAATGAATTTCCTGAAATATGCAGAAGTGTTAGCAAGTCGTGCAAATAGCATGCATGAATTGGTCATGGTAATCTGAACATTTAATTTGGTTACTCTTTTTCTCAACAACAGAAAGAAAAAAAGGAAAAATGTCCATGCTCCATCAGTCACTCTAACTAGCTGGTCATTTTCAGTCTTTTTCTAGGCCCATAATACAACAGAAATCTGGAAGAAAAGTATTTAAGGACTGACCGGTTTTATAACAATAAATATAAACAAAAAATACTTTACAGAAAAACATTTGACTGGCAATTTTCACAAATTTATTCCATTCATAAAATTCTTTTAAACATACAAACATATATTTTCTTAGATTTTTTTTTTCAAATTGTTCCTGTGTGCCATTCTTACTTTGCACTTCATCTCATCATATGGTTGGACCCCCACAAGTTTAGCAGTGTGAAGATTATTCTGTATTGTTGAGCTTTTAGCAGGTGGACAGGGATAGTGGAGGAAGTCTGAATTCAGCTCCACTCATCGTCTGACTTCTCTACTTACATGTGTTAATCCAGAGCTGAATATCAGGATTTGTCTTGATATTCACACAGTCTTGAATCTGTTTGTCTGAATGGCTTCTTGCATGATCCCACCTGCACATGCAGGGTGCAAAGCGCATGAGTCACTTTCACTTGCCTAGCTGGACATACCACAGGAATTTTATGTGCAGTGAGGCTTTGAATAGGTGACAAGAGGTACACTCTAAATGGCAGGCAATGCCCATGTCACTGGCTATTAAATGACACAGACGGCAAGTATCAGGCAAAGCAACCTTCACACTGACCTTCTTTGCTGAAGGAATAGCATTGTATTTTACTACTCAAATAGTAATGCCATTCTTGCACCCAGATCCTCCATGTTCTGCCAGATGATCAGCACTGAATGTGACATGGTGCACATCTGTTCCACCATCAGAGAAATGATTTCACATTTAGAAGTTGTTTTTTCTTTCTTCAGTTACTTGGAGATATTTGCTTAAAATTTGTAGCTTCCTGTAGCAATTTGAGACAAAAGATCCAAGATGAGTGAACACTGAAAGGAGGGCAAAGCACTGGGAAAAAAAATGATGTAAATAAAGCGTGGATACTGGAGAGGAATTTTGGCCCTATTTGGTGTAATGACACAGCACTTGTTCTTAAAGTGAGAAGTAAAGCTCACGCATCTCTAAGGATAAATATTGGCATTTCTTTGACTTCCTGATGCAGATGAGATCTCTCCAGGATGAGGCAGAGAACAGTACTTTCCCCTTCTCAGAATATAAGTTGGAGACATTATATGCTATTTGATCCCTCTTTCCAGAAGTATTAAATGAAATTTGCAGTGTGCTTAGGCTCCAGGCAGGCTTTTTGCACAGAAGAAAATGTTGCCCTAAGAGAATAGAAGCTATGAGTGCCTGGAAAAAACTCTGCCACATATTCTGTTCTCTGGACTAGATGTAATTCTCTAGAAATGTAACAGTCTGGCCAAAAGAAAAATAGGGAAATTAGTTTTGGTGGAGTTTGGGATTTTTGTTTTGTTTTTGTTTTTTTGTACTAGAGAACATTATGTCCTTGCAAATGAAGTATTCAGACAAGAAATATAGTACTTGGAGAACAGATATCTTGAAAGATAAGCCCTTTGTAATTAAATAGAATATCAACTACTGAAAGAATTATTTTCCAAAACTAGCTTTTCCTGTTGTGAGGTGACTTTTTTTCTTCTTTCATCCTATCCGGAAGATAAAAAGACAGCAGGGGAATCTAGACATAGAATCTCCCCTTTACCAAGGTGTAATCCAGTGGTGTAGCTTGCAGATTTCACCTTTAAAAAGCTTAGTTTCACCACATTTGCATGGCCTCAGCTCTATTTGGAGTGTATACAATTCACACTAGTCTTTGCAAGATGAAGACCTTTATCTCTATATTATATATTCCCTCACTGGGAGTTAGCTATTAAAGAAGAAGAATGAATGTAAATGCAACAGGAAAGGGAGAGAAGCTTTAGAAATGAAGTTCTGCTCCTGCAAAGGAAGGAATCTTCCTGTATTTTGGCCCCACCTCTACTTTCAGATGCACTTAGAAACCATAAGCAAAACATTCCAATAAACGTCGAAGTAAGGAATTATGTAATATGACAACACAATGCTAATGAAAGGCTCTGGTAAAATAATAAACCAGGAAAGTAAACCTCTTTCTTGCTCCCAGATTCATTTTATTGATCCCAGCTGCTCCATCTTGTCTTAGCATTGAGTTACTGCTCAGTTTACACTAGTCCATACAAACAGACAACCTGGACCTTAATTTAAAACTTTGGAGGCCAACTCCCTTTTCGGTGCTTCCTGCATAACCTTCCCAGGCCAGGTATATCAAGATGATAGTTCAGTAGCACAGTGTACTACCACAGCTTCCGTACAGTCTGAGGTGCAGAAATACAAAAACGTATTGCACTCGTGCTCATCTCAAAGGTGAAATTTTTGCACTACTAAAATAAATGTAAGTTTTACTTTTGACTTGAATAGGTCAATTTGTAAGATCATTCCCTTCACTGTAACATTTTCAAGCAATGCTGCAGTCCTTTGCAACTACGGCTCCAAACTCTAGTCAAGATACTGCATAAATACACAATTACTTGTGGAATGTCATTACTGATGATGTGTCTTCAGATACTCAGCTATGAAAACTGAACAATCTGGCTAAATTCAACTTTCAGAAGACCTTTCTCAAGCTTAGTGACCACCATTTTCTATGGCTGTACTTTATGGCAGTTGGAGTATCCAAGATTTGGCCATCCATTCCAGTTCAGCAAAACAAAACAATTTATTTGCCTTGGTGAGTGACTTCTCCAGTTTCTCATAAGACTGTGTGTTATTCACTCTCTGAAATATTTATTGAATAAAGATTTCTCTGGGCCACAAGGGCATGTGGAAAGTTTTCAATTGTTTGGTACAGAGAAGAAATAACTACAAGTCAAGAATTAAATATTATATTTCCACAATGAAACTCTTTAACCTAGATTCCCTTTGCTAATAACTTGCAGGAAAAAAAAGTTAGCAAGTATTTCTATTGTTGTGCCAGACTCTGTGGGTGGTTAATCCTTACTTGATTTCTGATTCAGTTTCAAATGAGTGTAAGGAGGGTGGAATATTGGACTAGAACCATTTATAGTGAAATAAACTCCAGAGCAGCCTTCACGCGATAACATCTGCAAGTGCCTTTATCTGGCTGTAAAAAACATTTATTCTTATAGAGCATTTTTTTGCTTGCACTTACAGTCATTTTTTGTTCAAGTGACACATCTGTATGCTGATTATTCTAGAATGGCAAAGAAGCATAAACACATTACTTCTTAAGAGAAACATAATCTGTGTCATAACTTGTCAATTTCAAGACAAAAGTGTTTGAAATGATTAAGCATATTTTATATTTCTCACTTGCCTGTCCCTTCTTTGTGTGTGGGACAGAAAAGAGAGGCACTTTGTCACAGCTTCAATTCTATGTTAAAAAGGCAGGAAAGAGAAGGGAATATAAATTATTCAGAGTCCAATACCTTAGTCTTATAACTACATGAAGTAACAACATAAGGCAGCGTGCTATCAAATGTCTTATTAAGTCCTGATGCACATAAAGGCTTCATTACATACTCTGATGGCCTCCAAAACACAGTGAGTACTGCAAGGCAATTCACAAACTCTTTAAGGAGTTAGCACTCTTCCTAAATGGTACCCTTGGATAGCAAAACCTGACCTTGCTCAAGATACAGTAAACCAATGAAGGAAACTAAAGGAAGAAAAAAAAAAAAAAAAGGAAATCTCATTATTTAGCCACATCAATTCCAATAAATTTGAAGGAGATACAGGGAATAAGTTTAAAAACTTGAAGATGGAGCAGCATTTTAAATTTGGCGGGGCTCATCTAAAAGTGAAGTTTGGAAATAGCAATCTCATCTCTTGTGGTTTTGTTTTCATGCTAAGGTCAGGCAAACTGTAATAAAAAATTAAAAATTGGTAGGTAAGATTTTTCTGCATGTAAAGTAAATGCTTATATAAAAACATGATGCTTGTTGATGTTAGAGGGGTCTATTAGCACATAGTTGATAATGTGCATGAAACCTAGATTTGAAAGCTACTAAATATCTTAATGAAATCTACTACAATTAACATAATAGCAATTTGTAGGCCTCCTACACCTACAATCAGATAAGCCTATAGCGTACTTCCACTACACAACAGATATTGGAGAGCATCATTCAGGTAGACTTTTCGTTAGAGTTACAAGAGAGCCTAGCACTCTGATGAAGGTGTTATTTGCTTAGAAGAACTCTACTGTGGTAGCTCATTGTATCACATGTGCCCTGATTAGAACACTTTATAAGGTAGATAATATAAAACTGAATCTGAATCTCTGCAGACCCTCATCATGGGCACTACAACAGGGAGGATGTGGCCTGAAAGGCAACTGAGTTGCACCTTCTTTAGTTTTTTTAAAGAACTTCATTTCACCAAGACAGAAACATGTGTTCTCCAGTCTCTGGCATGACATCCATTGCAAACATCAGCTGACCTCAGGGCATGCGACACAGCTTCATCATACCCAGGCCCAGACACAGATTAGTGAAAACACCCTTGCCTTCCAGACGCCCACACAACGCCGGATGGCATACATCCCCAAGAGGCAGAAGTTGGTGTGGGCAAAGCAGGAATATCCTGTCGGGAGCATATGGAGCTCCCCAAGCTGATCGCGAAACCTGCCAATGTCTCACTAGGATGCAGCACGCACACCACCGACCTGACCCGCGGGGAAACTAATTGCATGCCGGCACTGAGCAGGTTCCCCCTCACCTCTTTCTCTTAGCCCCTTTCTGCCAAGCCCAGAGTTTGCAAGCAGGGGTCTTTCTTCATATAATTGATCATGCTGACCTCTGCTCTTCCTTGCAGCCTGAGGACCATTCATATCCGCCTCTGTCAGAGCTCTTATCTTGGCAGGCCCCCGTCCCTCATCCTAACCCTGTAGCCCACCAACTGGAGTTTCCTGTTTTCCACCCCTGCTCACAGCGATCTCTGCCTTATCTCCCTGCTGGTTTCGTTCTCAGCTCCATCTGTTCATATGACATTTATGAACCTCATCAAGCATTTGTTTTCAAACCTATCCAAATTTAAATACCTTCCATTGTATTTGCGCTCACTTGGTTCTCACATTTGTCATTGGCATGATAACTGCACTGAATAACCTAAATTTCATTCTGACTTAGGCTTCCTTCCTTTTCCAAAAGCTTGCCGTGTTTTCAAAGCCTCACAATATGGTCTCCATGGCTAAAATGGTCCGTTTTATTCTCTGCCTGTCAGACATTCTCCAGATACATGAAAGTTTTGATGTAAATAAGGTCCCTCATCCTGCCCCCTGTCCTCTCCAGCAATAAAATGTACTTCTTTGTCTTGAAATATTATCTGATTTTGTCATACTCCCTCTTAATTTCATACGCTTAGTGACTGACTTTCACTTTTACGAGAAGATTTTTTTTATTCCAGGCTGATTCTGCTCTCTCTAAATTCAGCGAGAAACCTTTCCTTCACCTTGCCTTCCTTCTCAGCAGGGAGGACAGATTTGAAAAGAGAAAGCTTTTTAAAATAAAATAGCTCCCTCCTCCCTAATGCTTATATATTTTGGCTGCTTTATTCCCATCTGTAATGTCTCATTCCTCCACAATCTTAGCTCTGGTGAAGTGTCACATAGATAAAGGCAGGAAGGAAACATAACTAGCTTAATTTACCTTTTTTTTTTTTTTTTTAACTCAAATAAATCTGATTTAAATCCCTCAGTTATTAAACCGGCCTCATTCCAAGTGTGCCACCTGCACAGGATACTCAGAGAAATATACTGGAATCAGAGCTGCAGCTCAGAACTTAAAAGTTAAAAAAACACCCTCACCCCCTAATTAAAACACAACTGAAAAACACAACAAACACCTTGACCCTGGAAACTGTGGAACAATACCAAGATCCTAACTTTGTGAATCTTTAGTTAGATGCCTTGCCTCTCCCTATATGCTTACAGAAAACCCATACCTCACTGCTGATGATTTTTATAACATAGTCTGCCTAAATCTTCTTTTTCTGAATCTCGTTCTAGTATCCTAATTCAGAATCTCTGACATCACCCAAAACATGCTTCCTATCACCCCAGGTACAACACTTGGATCTCATTTCTAGCCTTCAAAGGTTTGATTTGCCTTATTCGCCACTACTATTTAATTCATTACTTCCCAGAGATTCTGTACCCACATGCGACTTTCCTTCTCAGGTACTTAGTAATGCAACAGACAGATTTAGTAGATATTTTTATCTCAACCCAAGCCAGTTTAGTTCCATTATCGGTTTCACAGCTCACCACTGCATTTTTTTAATATATCTGTAACTCATTATTTTAAAAGTCTTATTTAATTATCTGCACCTTGTAAATAAGAACTCTTCCCTTCTGTGATTTTCCAGTATGCTCTCTTATTATAAAACAGAATGATTGCAGAAGAGATTTTGCCCTTAAACATGGTTTTCTCCTGCCATATTTTGCGATGTTGCACAACAAAGATCAAAATAAAGCCAAAGAGTTTTCAAAACATCTCTGAAAATCAAGTGACTATCATGTTGCCAAGACTTGGAATAAAATGATGATCACAGTAGATTTTGCTATGCGATTCTAAAAGCCTAGTCAATCTTAAAAAGGCAAAAGAACCACTAAACTGTACAGCATTAATTAATGAAAGAATCTTTCTAAAAAGAAATACAATGAAGAACCACAAGAGAAAACACAGGCAAGGTCATAGATCTTGTTGAAGTAAACTCAGTACTTCATAACTAACATATGATCAATTAGCAACACCTGTAGTAATAGTACAGCCATCACAAAGTTCACTTCTGACTTTTCCAGGACATAAAATGGGGCAGCAGGATAAATTTGTGCAATTAGAAGTCAAACACCTGAGCTTTTAAAGCTTTTAAAGACTGGATGTGCTTGCTAAATAAGCCCTGAGTTTTGCTTAAAACTAGCACCTGCTTCCCTGTTACATGCAATCACTTGAGTTTCTGTTTTTAAGTAGATTTTTGATTTTGAATATCTTTGGTTCTTTTTGTACAGGAAACACTTATATTTGCTTTGCAAGCAAAGAAAATTCCCTTCCCCATCCGCATGGTATGTTCCAGGTTTCATTTCCATCTTCCTGATCCCTTCTTAGGTTCTCTCCTAGATACTCTGAAATAGCCAAGAACTAAAAGCTGCTGTCCTTCAGTGCATAATTCTTCTGTTATCTTTAACTACAGCAGACAATGGCAAAAATGGAAATGAACCTACTAATGAGCACAGCCCATTAAACTACAGCATCGCTAAGGCCACTGCAAAAAGACAAACTTAAGTCTACTCCTGTTGCCTTGGCATGGGAGAACGCACTGGTGGGCTCTGGCTGGCAATTCCCTGGCTCATCACAGTGCAGACTTGACACCGGGCCCAAGCACATATGTGTGCTCTGAGGAGGGACTCCCTGGTGCCATCTGTTGTGTACCAGCCGTAGTGTCCCAGCATGCACCCAAAAGCCCACACATTTTGAAACTTGCAGGTAAGGCAATCCACAACAGCTGCTTCTTGGTGAGCAGAGTCATAATTAGAGGAACAGGACTGCCAGCAAATACACATATTGAGCGTGTAGCATGGCTCCACCAAACAACTTCTGTAAAAATGGGATCTGTATCCATACTATACTTAAGGATATATTTATAGCTGCTGGCGGTTAAGAATTTAGCCAGATGATCATATCACTCAACATCTCACCATATATTGGAAAAAAGTAACATGATTTCACTGAAAATCACAGTTTCTCTCCTTTCCTTTCAGCCTTTGCCACTAACAGCTGATAGAGATAAGATAATCGTTTTAAAAAATCAGTTTTAATACTCAAGGGGCTCAGCTAGGGTAGGCAGCTGCTTGATTTTAGAGAGGCCTAACTGTCTATGTGTAACCTATTGGAATATGGCAAGAAGCAGGACTTTTCTTCAGACTCTACTATCTGCCCTGTGCTAAGCTCTGCGCTCTGCATGCCGCCTGGCCTTGCAAGAGATCCCAAACAGCAGAGCAGCAGTATCCTCTCTCAGTAGCTGGGTTGTGCCCCAGCTTTTACAGTGCCTGCCCAGTGCACAGGATAGCTGGAAAATAAAGCTGCAGCAGTATTCAATGAGACAGGCTAGGCGATACACAGAAGCTACTTGCTGGGCAGATCCAGTGGGAGGAGAAAAGCAAAACTGACCCTGGCTTACAACAGAATGGGCAATTAATTCCTCAAAGTATTTGTCTCTAAATCATTAAGGCATTACGTCACTGCCTGGGTTGTCATTACTTGTTTTTTTGACTGTCTTCATATTTATTCTAACTCCTGTTTTCATTCATTCTGCTCAAAGGCTATGCTTAAATGTAGCCTAGAACAAGATCACTGAGTCTGCAGTAACTGTTGTATCTCCAGGGCAGCAAAACAGGAGGAGCAGCAAAATCATCTGTAACTATTTTTGTTGGGGTGCCTGTGGCGAGGACAGACATGTGTTGATTTGCCTGGAGTAGTGGACACCTGAGCACAGCTATTTTGAAAGTGTAGGATACAAAGAGACTGAGCAGAGGTGCATGAAATGTTCAAGATAGAGCAGATTGGCTTTTGCAGTGTCTGATGCACCTTATGAGGAAGTGGGTTGTTTGATTTGCCCAAAGGTGCTCAGCTTTCAGAAACGATACAGAAATTTACATCGGTCCATAATGTAAAGACTGAGTGTGAGTATGAAAGAATGATGATTTTAAGTATACAAGAGGGAGAAAGACTCAGTTCACACCATGGCACTGCTCAAAAGTGATATTTTTATTTATTTGATCATATCTAGAAAGAAACTCATGCATTTCCACAGCTTTTTAGAATATTCCAGTTCTGTTTCTGACTGTATAGAAAATGCATGTGGTATACACAAGCATTTATACCACACACACACACACACACCCCACACCCCTCTTTAGAGAACAACTGTTTAGTTTTGCTGCCTTTTCCTTGCTTTTAATGAGGTTCTGTTCTAAGAACATGATAAACTTCAGAAACAGTACACTACAAAAGAACAGAAAAAGGTTTTTTACTGGTATTTTGATAGTCCAAGTCACAGAGATGTGACACACAGATTCATTTACTCGCTTAACATACAAGCTCTTTTCCATGCTTAGTGGTTTAAAACTGTGACTAATGAGCACTACCTACTCATTTGGACTAAATGCTCTGCAATGCGATATTTTGTTTGCACTATCCCTGACTTCACAATTTTTGGAAAAGATGTTTGAAATACTAAGGAAAGCACAAAGGTTCTGATTGTCCTTTATACAAAAGCATCTCAAGAGATAGAGGGAAACTTAATTCTGCTCTGTCCCTCTTATGACAGTGGCCTGGTGGCCAGCATCAGAGACAGGGTGTCCCTGCTAAGGCCCTAGGTAACCTCATTTTCCTGAGTTTCCCTGAGACTCCTGGTCATTTCCCCTCAGCAGAGCCCACACAGGCTCTGATGCTCCTCACAGCATGGTGCAGCTCAGGATTGGGGAACAGCATGTTTCACCCATGGACAAGGTGCTGCTAGGTGCCAGCCCAGAACACCACTCCCTCCGGAGTATCAAATGGGAAGAGCATAAAGGGAATGGAGGAGAAGCAGAGGAAGAAATAATTTGAGAAGGCAGTTTATCCTCAGCACGATATATATAGAGAGAAATCATTCACATGGAAAGTTTCTTTGCTACAGAAAGCAAATTAATGCCAGAGATACTAGTAGGATCTAAGGTTACAGGTATACATGTGCTCAGATTAGCCAATGCAGGCCAGGTTTTCAGTGATATTTAGGCAGCCCCAGAGCCTCAGAAATATTTAGAAACCACTAGTAGAATTAAGAGAGTTTAAGTGAGAGTCAGCGTCTAAATAATTCGGATGGTTTGGACCTTTGTGAGGTCTGTATAGGTTTAAGGCACCTATCACATTCTCCAGGCATCTACATACCTTTACATATCTGTCCCTACTTGCCTAAGCAAAGATGTGAAAAACATTAACTTTGATATTTCACTTCCTGCAACCTGTGTGGACAAGTATCTTCTTGATAATATAAGCCCCAAACTTACTCAAGTGTAACATAAATTCTGTCTGAATTACTGGTAGGCTGGTCCTTTTTAACTTCCACATTTCAAAGTGGTTCTTATAGGAGAGTTACTGGCTCTAATACATATCTTTTTCCTTCTGGATCTCATTTCCCTCAATAATATTCCTTCACATCTTATTTTGCCTACAGTGTTCAGGTCAGGGCTGGATAATCTTGCTTCATTTTAAAAAAATTAACTATTTATTGCATTTTTTAGAAAGCAAACAAATATGCATAAAACACATGCAGACATCTGGGTCTTACAGTGAGAAGTCAATGCTGCCTTATGGTTACACATAATTGTCACAGATATATCTTAACAGCACATATCCTTGCATTCAGCCTGTCCTCCAGTACACATTAGCAGTTCAGCACCATTTTCTTCTAGCATTCAGAAGATTTTGCTAGGTGGGTCTTGCCATGCTTTCTTAGATGCCAAAATAACTTCAGCTCTCCATTGCTCTGTGATTATATTCAATGATCCACTTTGCCTTTTCTTTTCTTAACTGCTGCCAGTTGGCATTTAGACAGCCCCGGAAACTGAAGTCCTCTGTTTCTTCGTGGAAGGGTTGCAAGCACAGGCAGTAGTGTGGGATATCCCAACTCTTCTCAACCAGTGTAACTCTCCTTCAGTGGAGAAACTACTCTCAGTGGTAAGACTTTTTTTTTTAACCAGATCATTAGGGTCATGAGTTCCCCTGTAAGGCACCTTGCAAGCAAGGACTGGTTAATGGCGATTGCTATGGTATTATATCTGAAAACTACTTGACAGCTGTCAGCATCTAATTTTGTAAAGGCTGCTGATATCACATGGTAATGATTTTTGAAACTACTGCCTTATGTTGGATTTGAACCATGGACTCAGAGATAAAAGGGAGGATTTTACCTTCTTGAGGCATTCTATACACCTGTGTTACCATCTCTGCTTTTCATTACATATTTGTTTAAATCTTCATGGTTTTCATTCCAGGTTCTGCTTTCATTCATCTTACTTGCACAGAACCAGAATTATGATCCTTTGCAGACCAGAACCCAAATACTTCCGCATGTCTTTTGAACTTTTTGAATCATCCCTTCTCTCCTTAATATCGTGACATCTTTTCCATGGCAACAGACAAACAGTTTCAGAGCAGAAAGAACACTAAATCCTTTCAATAATCTCTAGCTCTCCTGTTACAACAGAAGATCCCATAATGCCAGTGGTTTTGATCTTAATGGGCACACTATCTGGATAGTCTGACTGTTTGACAGTGCTAATAAACTTCCTGACCACTGAGAAAATCAGATGATATTTCTTCCTGACCTATTTGAAATATGTCCCACAAAATTAAATTAAATAAATGTTGCCTATGTCAGTAATATAAGATTTTAATGGCACACCTAACTTACACTGAAGAATAATTGAACAGCAATGGGAGCACTTATAGCATAGACCTTACTATGAAATAAATTCTTAGTGCTCATAATGTTGTGACATTGAATCTCTTAGCAGGGTATTCCCCCATTATATTTGTTTTTCTCCGTAAACTCCCCAAATAATAAGAAATAGCTTT
Organism: Rhea pennata; assembly: GCF_028389875.1. NCBI lineage: Eukaryota > Metazoa > Chordata > Aves > Rheiformes > Rheidae > Rhea > Rhea pennata. The sequence continues at coordinate 19,761,862 of NC_084702.1, forward strand.
TGAAATCCACTAGTTTTGTCTTTTTTTTCCTATATGCACTAGGAACATTAACTGAAAAGACTTTTTTTACCACCTTTTGTCAATGCTCTTGACATTTTAATCCTCCTTTCCAAATTATTTGGACCAGCAAGTTTTCTTTTTTTTCTCTAAGGGTTACTACATGAAAAAAAATGTATTCCATCCATTAAAACCAATTACTGATCTCAGCTGCCTAACTACAGTTTGGCCTGTAACATTTGTATGTGTGTGTCCCAAACTCTCCTTCTGATCACAGTGACCTATTACAAGCCATTAAAACCAAGCACCATGACAAGGTGTGAAAGCACTGTTAGCAATTAAAAAACAAACCCTATGATGTCTGGCTGAACATGCTGTCCTTCAGGTGGAGATAATTCATAGTTTGTTTTCATTTCTTCTCTGAACTGCCATGCTCTAACCTTTTGACCTTGCATTTATGGAATTTGTGGTAGTTCAGATCATCTTCTTTATTCTTAAATGCTGCCATAGGTAATGACTCAAAATGATCCAATAAGAATTTATTGAGGAAGTTTGATTAAAAGCTAGTTCTGAAGATATGAATGGACTGACCTCAACAAATTTTTACTTGAGAAGCAAAGTTTCTTGAATCATGCAACTTCTACTATTTTCCAAAGAATGAGACCACATTAAAAACTTAATTAGTCCCTAAAGCTTAAGAATCATTCACTTACAGACATTATTTTATTTTTACACCTGATGCTATTTTAGCATAAAGTACTTTTGCAGTAATTTTCCTTTGGAGTTCCTTTTTTCCCCTTCTTTGAGGTTTTTCTTTGAGGTTTTTGTAGAATGTGTGTGGAAATTGCAACTGTTATATCAATCATATTTAATTTTTCTTTTTTTACAACATTATGCATATGCTGCAAATAAAATAGCCACTGATACTAAAGAAAGTAATAATTATTGTCTGTAAAATATGACTGTTATTATTATTTTACCTATAGAATAGATGACAAGTATTTATTCATTGTTATAGGCTTGCAGTATGATTTGCTTTTATAAGGAGATAGACTGTTTCATATCAAAGTTAGGTGGTATGATGGAAGGATACAGAGTAGTTTTTCAATATTATCTCTTCAAAGATATCAAAATACTAGAGAGGAAATATGTCTTGAAATATGATATTTTGTATTTTTCAAAGATATAATAGAGTACTGTCCTTGTCTTGCTTTCTTCCCATCTAATATCTGAGACTTTATGTTCCTATCATCTTAAATCATTTCCAATCTATTAATATAGTGTATTGATCTACAATTCATCTGATTGTTGAGAGGAGGGCGTTAATGGTTTCCATTAGTCCATTTTCTAATTTCCACATGTTCTGATGGTAATAAATCTCCCCCTCACCCACTTCCAAGGAGCAGCCAGTTTCAGCAGAATAGTCTGCATTGCAGATGAAGGAGGTTTCTAGAAGGAGAGGAAAAGCAAAGAACAATGTTTTTTTGGGAGTCAGGAGGAGCTGCAGCAGCTGCATAGCTTGATCCAGAGAGAGAAGATAGGCATATAGGCAAAGAAGCTCAAACTACAATTTGTTTGGAAATGTATATGCTGTTAGCTCTTGTAAAAAGGGGTGAGGCTTGAGATCAGTACTCAGCAGTCAGACTTCCAGTGCAGAGGGAGCTCAAATCCAGGCCATCTGGACTAGGGACAGAGTGCCCTGAAAACTACACCCCAAGGAGTGTAATTCATGTATTTGCACACCTAATCCACCCAGTATAGAGTTGGCTTTGATCTAGCATGTTCTCTGAATAACACTGAGCTGTAAAACATTTTGTAAAAGATACAGTATCTGAAGAATAGAGGTGGGCATGGGGTTGAGGTGAGCTAAATGTGCAAAGAAGGTGTCAATTTCATAGACTGAAAGAATAAGCCTTATGCTTATTCTCAGACATATACAGCATAGACACCATCAAAAAGTCTTCTTTAGTTTTCTCTCTTTACTCCTTGAATTTGATACAGACTAATTCACTCCTTGACTTTCCTACTGATAATGTTTCTGAGGCACTGATAAATATCACTGGTCAGAAGTTGTTATTTCTATTCTGAAGGAAGTTTCAATATTCTGGAGAAACGTTCTGTTTTGGTGTAAAAGTAGAAGCTTTGAAATTCTCTGGGAAGGGAAGCATTTAGGGTAAAAAGTCATTTTGAAATAATGAAAGCATTTCGTTCTGAAGGAAAATAGTGCAAAGAGGCTGAGTGGCAAAGTTCTTGTTTGAGCCACGGTGATTTACCTGAGAAGTGAATCTCAGATCAGCTGCCCAGAAGCCCTCACAGGCACAGATGAGACCTTGAGCCCTGGCCCTGGGTGGCCCTGATTTCTCAGCAGGCAGGGAACACAGGAGCCTTGAGCACCCAGGCTCCCACCTCACACTGTAAATGCCAGAAGCAAATCCTCCCATCACTGCACACATTTCGTCAGGAGCCCCTTGCCACACAGATGTTTTCACAAAAAAATGTGTGGAATATTTCAAGATCCACTTAGATATTTCTGACAAAGGAATGGTTCTACAAGTAGGTGTTGTCTTGTGGTGATGAGATTTCATTCATTATCATATAAATACCACACGTATATTCAACCAAATTCTGTTGAATTACACAAATTTACATCAGTATAAAAGTAGTATAAGCATGGTGGAATTCAGGCATCACACATTTCTTTATTTATCAAAAAGCAGTTACGAGCATAATACAGAGCTCTTCAGCTACTCTATAGTGGGTCAGGAATATGCTTATTTTCTACACCCTGTTCAGTACAAATATTGTATGTCGTAGTATCAAAAGTGGTAGCTACTGAAGCTCTCAGCTTCAGATGAGATAGCTCTCAGATACAGCCAGAATCTTGAATTTTCAGGAGACTCCTTCTTCTGACCATAATTTATCAATGTGATTTACTTTTTATTTGAAAGGCAAATACTATTTATGCTTCATCTATTTTCACAACCTTAGAAACTGACAGTAATGAGGAAAGGTGAATAGAAGAGCTTAGAGTTAAGATCAGTAGAACTATCATTCCTCTTTTAGGAACAGACAGTAATAAAAGCTCATAAAATTGTTTTCCTTGGCAGGATTTCAAGCATGGTCTCTGAAACACAACTTCAATGGTCAGGAATTGGCAAATCATTCTTTTCAGACTCACATGCTCACACATTTTGCCCAATCTGAACTTGTCCTGACATCACCAGTTTGAAAGTTAGACTGGAAGTTCAGCATTTTGGAGTTTATTGACTATGAGGAAAAAAAGAAAAAGAAACAATCTGATCTCTAAAATAAGACAGCAGCATACATTACACAGAGAACATATGTACACAAAGAACCTGTAAGACAACAGGTAGGGGAGAAGGAGGAGGAATTCAAAAGTTAAATGTTAAATAAAGCAGCTACTATAGGGGGAGTAAGCAGTTTTACTAGGATACATTTTGGAAGGATTATTTTATCCATAATGTTGCACACAATGCTTTAACTAGTAAAATCAAAAATTCAATCTGATTTTTAAGTGAGTGAGGGGAACCTAGATGCTCAATTCCATAAAAAAGTGGTCATGAACTTGAACAAGTTTTCTACCCTACTCACACCCCCTTCAAATGCTTTAAAAAGTTGTTGACAGATTTTCACACTCTCTGCAAGGACTGCATCTTGGTGAAGAATCCAAACAAGGAAAGGAAATGTATCTCCTAAAGGGAGGGGAAGGTTGGGGAAAAATTAAATGTTTAATAGCTGCCTTCCAAGGAATCTAGCAACCCACTGACCACACCTAGTGCAATTTAAAAGCAGAACCATCTATGAGTTCAGTCTCTGAAGGAACTTAAAAGTAGAACCAAAAGAGCTGACACCACATGAAAAGCAAGTACTGTATTTTACGAGCTGTATAATAATTTTAAAAGCTTTCTTCAATTTATTTTAGGTTGAATGAATGTCTGGACTCACAAAGCACAGTGGATGTGGGAGCACCCTATAAGCATGAAGACATCCAGATCTCTCACAAAAAAGTCCTGTCACACCGAAAATTTTCTAAGGCAACCTTCTGAATATAAAGGATAACTATATCTTTCACCAAACAGCAGCAGTGGCACAGTAATTATAGAAAGGGTCTCTCTTGGATGTTATAGCTAACATGAGGGTAACCAGAACATGAAGTATTGTAAGAAGAACTGTAAGAAACTGGGGAGTCAAGCTGGAGGTGAGTTCTTCACTACTTTTAGAGTGCAAGAAGGAAGGTGTATTTCTTCTCCATGATTAAATGGAAAACTCTTCAAATTCTAAAATAATGTCTAGACACCAATTTAATGTCTCTAGTTCTCAATTAATTCAACCTTTACTATAGTCTGTTGCATATTTCCTATTGGAATCTGCCATTTCTTTCATCTCTGAACAGATTCACAGTGAAACAGCAGCCAGTGTTTACCAGACCGGATTTTGAAAGGAAGTGGTTAATGTTTGCTCTGCCAAGCTGGTAGGAAAGTGTGCAGCTCTGCAAGTGGCTGATTCAATTGAGCTGCTGAAATCAAATAGCACACTCCAGATTAGATTACCGCATCAGAGTCTCACTCTGAGCTGATTTTTGCAGGGGTGGCAGGAGCAGGGAGTGGGTGGCTAGTCCGGCCCAGTGACATCAAAAAGAACAGCGGAGAAGAGGACACCCATGAGTGGACAGAGGCAGAGGAAAGAAGACGTGGAAAAGAAATGAAGTGAGGAGATTTGTCCTTACAAATGAAATTCTTAAAGTAGTAACAACAGCAGTTGCAACACCAGCAAAACAGCAAACATATCACTTAACATCCTTGTTATTTTTAAAGTGCTGTAGATGAGGGCAGGAACAAATGATAGGAGCTTCCTCATACACCCATAGTACACTAGAGAAGCATCAGTTTCTTCACATAGCATCTCAGAGCTAAAAAAAATAACCTTATTATTTCTACAAAACCAGGCCTGCCAGCCATGCTGAGGTAGGTGGTGGTTTTGTGGAGCAACAGGATGGTAATACTTAATTCGTTTGTTTTTCTATTAGAAGCCACATCCTAGCCCCAGGCTCCCTTGGAGCAGTGGCTCCACCACACAGAGCTGCACCACACAGATGGCTTCTGCGGTGCCTCCTATCTGGGGGGAGGGGGCAAAGGGACTACACACCATGTTACCACAAAACTATCCCAAATGTCAAGCTTTGCCAGAGGCGGAGACATAACTCTGCCTCTCTTAATTGCTGGGTGCTGGCAGTGGGAGGAATTATTGTGCTCTAACTACCCAGCAGTTGATAAGGTAGAGTCTCTCCCAAGGTGAATAGCTGCAGAAAGCCACATACTTCCTTTCTTATTTCCCCTCATTTCATAACATCTGGCAACCAGTGGACAAGCTGCCAGCAGGACAGCTGGAAGCCCCAGAGGACAAAGAGCATCCAGGTCACCCCATGTGCAGGTCTGTACCCACTTCTCTCTACACACATCGAAGTGGATGGTATGCCTCCTACGCAACCTCTCCTTGCCCTTTTCATGACGTGAGGCTTTGAGAAGGCATTTAAAAGGTATTTAAATGTATTTAAGGGGTTTAAAAGATATTTAGGCCAGCTTCTTTTCTCCTCTACTTCTGAGTGGGTAAATTTAGTTTCTGGAGGAATGGAGAAAAGGACTATAATCTGACTGTTTCCCTGGTCATTTTCTGTTTCAGTCCCAAAGTGAGGAAGGAAAAGCTGCAGCAGAGCAAAATATTTCTCATAGTTAGTAGTTCTGATGTCTCCTTTCCTGTACATACCTTAAGATACAGCTTATAACTCAACTAACCATGATCCAGGTCCTGAAACCTGCTTCCCAGGATCAAGGGGACTCCTTCTTCCACCTATATTTTTTAATTTATTAATATTTATCTTCTTTCACTTATGAACTTACTAATATTGATTTATTCCAACAACAAATTCTGTCTTAAACTTTTCTTTTTTTTTCTTTTTAGAAAATGAGGTCTTAGCATTACTTTTCCACACTCCCAATGTCTTAATGTACTGCAACTGTCAGAATGCTTAAAAACTTGAAATCAGAACCTGAAACATGGAATTACTCATCCTCCTGATCATGACTGGGCTTTATTTTTGTTTAAATCAGTTCTACTAAGTGGAGGGAACATCTAGAATATTTTCAGTATAATATTCTAATTAAAAAGTTCATTTTGGAACAAAGAGAGAACAGAATCAGTGAAGTCTTAAATTACTGACAATGATGGAATGTGAAATAGACAAGAAGAGAGGAAAGACACAGTCTTGGGAAGCTTTTGCTTAATTATACCTAAGAGAATTATATATGTGGCACATTTAAGTCTAGCCTTTGAGTTGCACCTTTTCAGGGCAAGTATCAAGAACAGAACAAGTAACGCTCAAGGAGAATGGGAGAAAAAATTGTTTAACGTCTTTTTTTTGTCTGTAGAGTTAGGGCTGCCAATAAGCCAGCTTGTTCCCTAGGCTACAGCAGTGTAGTCTCAGACCTCCTGGTTGGCTCAAATGCTCTAATCACCATAAAATTGGTGATTAAAAAAATGCTAGAAGTATAACCCTTCCTACCTTCAGCCACATGCCTATCCTGTACTCATAAGAGCAGCAGAAGGATACTTAATAATCCTCAACCTGCCCCTGTAATGGTGTACTTATTGCTCATCTGCCTGTCGCTCTTAGATTGTTCCCATTTTATTTAAACAAAAGTAGAGTTCAAGGCAGATCCATGAAGTAATTCCAGTGCTATATTCTTAGGGCTAAAGTGAGAGTAAAGATCAACCCCTGTGATTTTAACAATTGGAAATATGCTTAGAACAACTGAAACAAAATGTATTGTATAAACAAATCACTGCCCTGTGAGCCAAATGGTCTGGATTTTGTTCCTCATTCAGCCACACTCAGCCTCAGCATCTCTCTGTGCATTAGTTTATTCATTACTTCTCTCATAAGTATAATAACATCTGCTCATCCAGCAGGCAGACTATAAACCTTCATGTGCATTATTTTCATTTACTACAACCAAATATACTGGGAGTGTTTAAAGTGTGCTGCTGGAAGAATTGTAAAAAAATAAAATAAAATTTACTTCCATCTTTCCTATTAAAATCAGGAATAGATAGCATCTGATAAATGAAAGACCAAGCACAACATATAAACATTTTTAAATAGAAGAAAATGGTCCTAGAAGAAAAATAGGGGTATTTGTATGGCATACAGATACATACAGTAACGTGAAGAAACTTCAGCTTAATTGGAAACAGTAGTAGAGCAGTCAGTACAAAGAATCACAGAGTCACAGAATCAGCAAGGTTGGAAGGGACCTCTGGAGATCATCTAGTCCAACATCCCCGCTCAGCAGGGTCACCTAGAGCATGGTAGACAGGGTTGCAACCAGGCAGGCCTTGAAGATCTCCAGAGAAGGAGACTTCACCACCTCTCTGGGCAACCTGGTCCAGTGCTCTGTCACTCTCACAGGGAAGAAATTTCCCCTCACATTCAGGCAGAACTGCCTGCGGTTCAGTTTGTGCCTATTGCCTCTTGTCCTGTCACATGGGACAACTGAAAAGAGTTTGGCACCACCCCCTAAAGGAAGACTATAATAAAAATCAACATGTCCTAGACAGGTGAGGAGCAAGAGCTGCTAGGTGGCTTATTCCTCATGGCAGAGAAATGTCACTAAATGATGCTAAAAGAAGAAAGGAAATTGAGAGCATATGGCTTGAAAGAGTATATTGCACTAAACAAGAATAATGTCTAGCAGTCCTGTTAGGGTGTCCTGTTTCAGTTCACAAACAGTGTAAGCTGCCATATCCACAAATCAAAGTGTGGAAATTACGCAAACTGCAGAACTATAACACTGCTTCTTGAACAATGCATACCTATTCCCTGCAATTTTTATTCAAGTTAAGGTAAAATGAACATTATTCAAGAAAGACATCCAATACCCCATAAAGCAGCTTGTAAGATCAAACTCTTCCAAATTATATGCACATATACAAACACATACACACATATGTAAAATTATCCTTCTTCACTAAATATATCAATTCAGTCTTAAAACTGTGTGGAGATCTCCTGGCACATTCCAGTACAGATTGCTGATCAAGTGTGATTGCTGCTGAGTTGGCTATTACTCACACAGAGTTTGGTTAAGAATTAGATTAACAATCTAATTTCCCATGAAATTTGAGGCCGTGTTTTGAGCATTTTCCAAAGACTGAAAGGTATGGCACCTCGTAAATTACACACATGAGACTTTTTCCTCCTCTCCTTCTAGAATCACCTTTGCTCATACATGCCTGCTCTGACATCACGCTGATGGCCTCAGAGCTAGCTCTTGAGGGTCTTTTTATTTTCTCATCAGTTCTTATGGTTAACATATATAGAAAGATCCTCCTCCTAATAGCTATTGCAGCTATTGCGAGGACGTAAGTCGTCATTTGTACAAAGGTCTGCAAGAGCTCCTTTCAGTAAAATCAGCCGTGTTTAGTGATTACCCCCATATTCAACACAGATCCAAGACATGCAAGCATGTTTTATATCTACTAGAAATGAATCACTACCAAAAGGAAAATCTTCTCTACACTACTCCATCAGGGAGAGTTGCTTTAAAACTGGAACATAACCAGAACCCCTAAAAGACACCAATATTAGAGCAACTCCCAATCCAATCACAAAGGGCATTTATAGATAGACAGGCATCTCATGGGCTAGATGCAAAAAGGAACAGTTTAAATGCTTTTATTTAATATTGTGAATATTATACATTTATTAAGTAGCAGTAAATAACATAGGAATTTATGAAAAATAACTTGAAAGATGGAAGAGTGACAGCTGATTCAAGGCATGGCTTCATGAAACTGATGGGGAACTAACTTAACTGAAGTAAAGAAAAATGGCAAGTCTTCAAGGGCAATCTCCTCAAAGCTCAAGAGCGGTCCGTAAATATATTCAGGAAAGCAAGTTACATATTGCAGGGCCAGCCTTGATAAACAGACAATGTATGACTGAGCCCCAGTGTACTAGAGTTACACTGGGGTTGGAAATGAAGAAGAACATAGAAGCATTGCCTCAGCATGTTGAGATATTGTTAGGAAATTCAAGGAAATTGAATTTTATTTTATTAATTTATTTTATTGTTAGGAAATTTTAGCTAGGGCTGAAATTGCCAAAATACTTCAAAGGCTACAAGAAGAGCTTCTATCTCTGTGAAAATAATAAACAAGTTAAATGTGGTCATGCTGCCATATACTGGGCCAGGTGACATAGTCACAGTGGATGAAGATAAGACTGACTTACTCAATGTTATCTTTGTGTTAGTCTTCACTGAAAAGCTCTCCCAGGTCTCGCCTGACAGGATTCAAGAAGGAGGTGTACTGCCAGATATGGAGGAGAATTGACTCAGATTCTGACTGGAACTCTTGCAAAATTGTGACCCCTGAGATTCTGTGCAACTTGAAGAATTCAAGGATGATAAGGGAACTGGTAGATGTCATGACAAGGCTGTTCTGTATCATCTTTGAAAAGTTTTGGGAAATTTTCCTTACACTAGGAGAAAGGAAAATGTTTTAAAGGGAAGATCTAGACGACTATAGGCAGTTCTGTCTCTCTTTTGTTCCTGGGAAAAATCATGGAGCTTGTCCTCCTCAGAGAACTGTCTAGGCACATGAAAAAGAAGAAGATGACATCCCCTTAGCAAATGGGACAGGAATTCTGGTTACAACACAGAACAGGCTGAATGTCTTCTTTGACCCAGTTTACAGGTAAGAAATCAGAAATCCTCAAAAATCCTAAGACCCTGAGCCTGGGGAAGTCTAAATCTAGGAAGGAGGATCCTTTGTGGAGGAAGCTCAGGTTAGAGATCCAGTTTAAGCAAACTGGATATATGTAAATCCTTGGGTCCTGACGGGATACAGCTACAATGCTGAGTGATCTGGCCAATGTCATTACAAGGCCTCTCACTTCATGACCTTGAAAAGTTATGGCGATTGAGAGAGGTGTTTGAGGACTGGAAGAGAGCATCACACAAATCTTCAAGAAGGACAGTCTGGGTATCTATAAGCTAGTCAACTTTTTCTCAATCCTTGGGAAGGTGATGGAGGAACTAATCTTGAGCATTATTTCCATACACATGAAGGACAGGAAGGTGATTGGAAACAATCAGCATAGTTTATGAAGGGAGAATCCTGCTTAACCAAACTGATAGCCTTCTGTGATGAAATGACTGACTTAGTGGTTGAGGGAAGAACCATGGATGTTGTTTAATTTGACTTTAGTAAAGCTTCTGACACTATCTTCCACAACATCTTCATAGACAATCTGATAAAATACAGGCTAAAGAAGTGGTCAATGAGGTGGCTTGAAAACTGGCTGAACTGCTGCACTCAGAAGGTTGTGAGCAGCATAACAAAGTTTGTTGGAGGTCACTCACTAACAGTTTACCACAAGGGCCATTACTGGGGCCAATACTGTTTAATATCTTCATTGATGACCTGGATGATGGGGTAGAGTACACCCTCAGCAAGTTTACAGATGATACAAAACTAAGAGGACTCATTGATGCACCAGCTGGTTGTCCTGCCATCCAGAGGGACCTCAATAGGCTGGAGAAAGAGGCAGACAGGAGCCCTGCTTAAAGAAACTCAACAAAGGGAAGTGCAAAGTCCAGCAATGAGAGAGGAAGAGCCCCTTGCAGCAGCATAGGCTGGAAGCCAACTGTCTGGAGAGCAGCTTTGCACAGGTTGGCAGAAAAGGCACAGACTGGGGGTCCTGGTGGACAACAGGTTAACCACAAACCAGTAGTGTGCCCTTCGTATCAGTGAAGGCCAACAGCTTCCTGGGCTGCATTAAGCAGTGTGCTGCCAGCAACTCAAGAGAGATAATCCTTCCCCTCTGTTCAGCCCTGGTGAGACACGTCTGGAGGGCTGGGTTCAGTGCTGAGCTGAATAAAGGAGATGTAGAAATACTGGAGCAAGTCCAGGAAAGGGCCACAAACACAGCTGAGGGACTGGAGCATTTGTCACGTGAGGAAATAGTGAGAGAGATAGGACTGCTCAGCCTGGAGAAGACTCAGGAGAACCATATTTACACACATGGTTACCATGTGTGTAAATGTCTGATGGAGGGAGTAAAGAAGATGGGGATAGACTCTTCTCAGTGGTGCCAGTGACAGGACAATCAGGAAGTAGGCACAAATTGAAATACAAGAAATTCTATTAAAATATAAGAATTTATCTTTATTTTATTCTATTTTTTTACTGTGAGGGTGGTCAAACACACTGGAACTGGTTGCTCAGAGAGGCTGTGGAGTTTCCATCCTTGGCAATTTTGAAAATCTGACTGGAGATGTCTTGGATAACCTGCTGCAGGCAACTCTGCTAGAACAGGAGGGGCTGTGTGCCAGATAATCTCCACTGGTGTCTTGTAACCTCAATTATTCTATAATTCTGTGGTATAGAATAGAGAGCATGGATATATCAAGTATAAGCCAAACTTTAGCTTGTTTGCCTTGCGTGATGAAATGACTAGATCTGTAGATAACAAAAGAGCAGTGGATCCTGTCTACCATGATTTCAGCAAGGCTTTAAACACACTGTGACCCCACAGAATACTCATACCCACATTGAAAAGTTATGATCTAGATGGGTAGACTACTGCATGAGTGAAAGCCTCATTGGATGGTTGGATTCATAGTTGTTAGTGATTCGTACTTTACCTGGAGGCTGATAACAGGTAAGGCACAGCATTGGTCTGTTCTTGGGCCTGTTATGCTTAACATCCTTACCAGTGATGTGGGAACACTCATGCACCTCATTTAGATTTGTATAAAACACCCAACTGACAGGTGCAGCTGATTTACTTGAGGGCAGGACCGTCATTCAGAGCTATCTAGACAGGCTGCCTGGATCAGCTAATAGGAACTTCGTAAAACAGGACAAATTATAGGCCCTGCTCCTGGGATGTAAATATGCCCTGCAACCATACAGCCTGGGGCTGGCTAGAGGAGCTCTGCTGAGAAGATCCTGGTAGACTGTAGGCTATAGATGTGCCATGGTAACGACAAAAATTAATGGCATCCATGAGCAGAAGCCCAGACAGTAAGCTGAGGGGGGTGATTAACGTCCTTTACTCAGAACTTATTAGTCCACATCTGGAATACTGACCAAGTTTTGAGCCCTCTCAGTACAAAAAAGATTGTGGGGTAGGAGCCCAGTGCTGGGAGGAGAGGCTGTGAGGCCAGCTTGCCAAGAGCAGGGGCAGCCTTGGGGCCTCAGCTGCCCTAATACCCACAGGAAGGTACTTGGGAGGATGCAGCCAGGCTCTTTTCTGACTTGTTTGGCAAGAGGATGAGAGGCAGTGGTCATAAATTAAAACAGTGAAAGTTCTAATGGCATACAAGGAAACAAAGTTTCACTGTGAGGATAATGAAGTAGTGAAACTTTGCCTAGAGAGGTTTATCAATCACCACCCTTGGATGTTTTCAAGACCCTACTGGAAGAAGTCCTGAGCAATCTCGTCTGAATTCAGTGTTGATTTTCCTTGGAGCAGGAACTCAGACTGGAAACATCTTGAGGTCTCTTCCAGTGTGAAGGGTTGTGACTTTCCATAAAACACGAAAGTGGGGATAAGGTCTAGGCTCTACTGGTTTCTGAAGAAATGAAACACAGCAGTAGTTGTCTATAGTTGTCTCCTGTGGAGACTTCTATGACCCTGTATCCTCAGAGTTGTAGTTTTTGATTTTGCTTCAGCTGTCATCGCTGTAGGGTTTTTCTAGTCTGCCTGTTTTGTTTCCCAAAGGAGATCCAAGGTCCTAAAAGATCATTTAGTGTCATAGCTATGAAATAGTATCTAGCATATACTATGCTGAGCAGTGTATATTTTTTCACATTTAACATAATGGCATGTTTGAAGTTTGACACTGCGGGACTCACTTGCTTTAAATAAGAGCAGGAATCTAACATACAGGCAGTTCAGCAGTAAGAAGAGCACTTCAGTTCTAATAGAGAGATTAAATCTGCTTAACAGGAACTGCCACATGATGGATTGGATGATGGATTGGATGATGGATGGATGATGGATTAAAACTGTAGTTCATTTAGTCCAATTTCTTCTTTTTGATAACATTAAGCAATATATGCTCAAAAGGAAACTACAGAAAGGATAGACTAGGTTGTTTCCTTCCCAGTGCTATAGCTGGAGGCCTACTAAAGCGAACAGGATTTGCACATGTAAATCTCTCTAATCAAACCCCATTTCAGTAGGAAGTTATCAGTCATTGGAAGTGCAGTCCTCTGAGGTACTGAATATGCCCCAAAAGGTATTTAATTAACACGCCTAAATTTATATAAAGTCTTCTGAAAAATGCAGCCACACAGTGTTTGAGCTTGATTTCCATTCATGTATGGACCACAAATCCTAACATTCAATGAAGTACCTTATGAAAGCTATAATCAACATAGAAAAGTTTTACAATTATGGCCAACCAAAATTATGATAGACTCTTCTAAATGCCATCTCAAAGAAGCATTTCTTCATATAGATACTTACAGAATGCTATCTCCAGCTACCAAATGCAGGAGTTCTATAGAACTTAGCTTATAAATCTCTTAAAATGATTTCTTTAAAGTATAAACTTTATACTTAACTTTATACTTTATACTTGACAAACTCTTAACACTTATTTATTGTGATTAAAAATCTTACTGATTCCAGTTCTTCTGGAAACTAATCCACTGCTGTTTAAGTATTGAAGAGAAATACGTGAGCCTGTGTCTAGCTATCCAGGTTTGACATTTTTTGCTGTATGTCTCCAGCACCTGTGAAGACTAGGATTTGCCAGCACCCATAAACCCTTTGCTTCCTCAGTGTATATTCAGTATTCTTTGGTATGGTATTTTCCCATCAAATCAATCTAGTTTAAAATGGTGCTCCCTAATACAGCATCTAATCACCAAACAGCTGAAAATCTAATCCATCAACTGTCTTTCTCGCTTCTCTTGAAGCAGATGGGTGATCTTGTTTATCCAGCTTTTATTTCCTTCTACTCTCTCCTCTCTTCCTTTCTGCATAGCCAAGTAAACTAAGTTGTGCTCTAGATATTTTTTTTTCTGTATAATTCCTTCTTTTTGCAAGAATGTTCTGATAGCGCCACTTTCCCATTGCACTCAACTCTCCTTCTTGCAGTTTGCTAGATGCTAACTTGCATCTTTGCAGTTACCCACCCTCCCCTTATATTCCCCTCCCCCCATAAAAATCTGCTAGCATATCTGAAGGTAAATGCAAAACACTTTTACCTGGAGGTGAGAAATGACAGGCTGTAGAATGAGAATCTCCTTATTTTCTATCAATTTGATGTACCATTTTAGATTTCATTTCTAAAATTAAAAAAAAGAAACAGCAAAAAAGTAAAGAAAAAAGGTTTCATTACACTGTGCATTTAAGCAAAATCTTTAAACCCCTTTGCATTATTTTATCACATCAGACTTGTCAAGTCACACTCATTTGAATGAGTGAGATTTGAAAACTTCTGAGTGTTATATTACATTTCCCATTGATATATGCTGTGAATCTTTAAGGCTGCATGAAAATGAAGCCAAAAGTAAGAGGAGACAGCTCACTTCAAATGAGTGAGACTGGATAGGTCTGTCATTTGTTATTTCAGGTGCTCAGAGGATAGCAATTCTAAGCAGAGATGGGTGATGCAGTTGACAGGTTTTCATGACTTTAGATAGAGAGGGAAAAACTTAATCATAGAGACAGAAACAGACCTTTTGGAGTCAGACTCTTTGAAGTCTAACTTGTGCCCAGACATATCAGGCCTCATCCTAAACGTCACAGCTGAGAGCCCTTTTGGAAGTGCTCTCAGTAGCTCCTGCAGTGACACATCGCTTCTTGGGGAGAGGACAGGCACCACGTGCTCTGCAGATCATGCCTTTGGCTGGAAGGCTTTGGCTGTGACCCCGGCGTCATCCTCTCCTCTGCACTGTGAGTGTCGTCAGGGCTAGTCCTAGCTAGAAGACATCTGCAATATTCAAAATGGAGCAGAGAAACTTCTCACATGTTCCTTGCACATTTGTTCAAAAGCCAGCCACAGTGTGACCCTGCTCCTAAAACTCACATATACTTGCCTTCCCGTCATCTTTGCAAAAGTTGCCTTATACTCTCTTCTCTGCAGTCTAAAGTTACTGAACAGAGCTCTAGAAGTTACTCAGGAACTTTCCCAAGGGCATTCAATTTTTTGTACAGCTGAAGAGAGAAATGGTAGTGAAGAGTACCTTTTGGATTTGCAATGTGTAAAAATGTCCTTTCAAGTACATGTCTGCAAACTGATTATTTTGGTAGAAGGAGCAACGTACCAAAGAGTTCATTATCATGCACATGGGGAGTTTAACAGTGCACAGTTCTACCAAAAAGACTCGTATGAAACTGCAAAAGAGAAGTACTTGCAACTCACGAGTTAACAGTCGTGCTTGCATGAGTTAACTCCCCCAGTGAGTGAAGTGGGAAAGCGCTAGAGCTGACAGCTGATTACATCGTGCAGCCTAAATTTCAGCCAATTTTAGCACGCCCTGCGATTAAAAAAAGCAAGCCCAGCAGTTGCTTTTCCACACTGCAGTCAGTAGAGGGAGATGTTGGCATTCCTTTTGTTAACCAGTTTTGACTAGGCTGATTTCTCCCACTTAATTAATTCAACATTTGAAATAAAACCACCGTTTAAAATGTACTGGTATTAATATGCAAGGATAGACATGTAACGTGGAAAATTTCCATTAAACTTTCTACATAACTGCCAATTTTGAGTACTTTTGTGGAACATTTTTGGAAAGTCAGTGCAGGAGAAATAAATGTTGGCTTTGACAACAAAATCTCCTCAAGAAGGAGTTCATGCACTGAGACATTTATTCAGCATTTCTAAGACTGAAAACAAATGAAACATGACTATTTTTAAGAAGAAAGGATCTAATCAAAAATAATGTTTAGCTCAGTTAAGAATGCAATACACTAACCATTTTAAAGGAAGAGAAGTCTGTGGGTAAGCATTTCTGAGTGATAACGCCTACATTAGATAACCGTATGGGCTTACTTTGATGCCAAGCTTGTGGTGAGATCAAACACACTTCATCAGATTTACCTTGGAAAGTTGTATTAATAATAAAATCTTTGTTCAGTTTCTCAACTTGTGTAAATTAGCAAAGCTCAGAGAAAGTGAGTTATGCCAGTTTTACACCACCAGAAAATACATTATTTGTGTTAAAATTTCATGAATGGAGAAAAAATCCTAATATTTTCGTATCATTTTCTATATTATAAGAATATTTGCTAACTTTAAGTGACAATGTTGTGGCTAAAATTAATGCTAATTCCTGTGCTAACTCCTTATTATTTCTCTTTTCTATGAGTCAAGCAAATGTTGGATTTATTTTTACACCTCTATTAGAAGCAGATACACAGGGGACCTGATTCTGCTTCAACTGAAAACAGATTTCCATGAGAGTGACTCCACTGATTTGACACCAAAGTTATGTGACCTGAAGGAAGCTCTCCGACTGCCTCTCCACCCTCAAACACAGTGCACACTCTGCTGTTCCTGAGGGGGAGAAGTGCTTCGTATTGATAACTCCCTCTTCCCAGCTACTCTGAAGATCTGCTTACCAGTCCATTACACTCAATTAAGGTTGAACATGGAAATAAATTAAGAAAAAAAAATCTGACATTAATCTGGAAATTATTTTGCTCACAGAGTTGAAAACTGCTTTTGAAGCAACTTTCTTTAAATTTTATTTTGCTTTGATCTTACTAGCCTCTTTTAGGTCCTTGGTTTTCCACTAAGCATAAAAGAGCTAAAAAAAAAAAAAATAAATAAATAAAAAAAAAGATATTTCTTACCACTAAAAACTATTCAAATTAAAAGTATATATATTACAGAAAGATAATGATACAAATATTACCTTGCACCTTAGCATGGAAAACATCTTATGAAACACCTAGTCCCTCAAGGTTCACAGATATTCATAGAATGGTAAGTTTGGAAGGGACTTCTGGAGATCACCTAGTCCAACCCTCAGCATAGCCCTACAAGGGAACTAATCCCATGACCCTGAGGTTAGCAGCACCACACTCTAACCAGCTGAGCTAAACCTGCCCCCGGGGGTTATGCTACTCAAATACACAGAAATTACATTTACGGCTTTTATTTCTGGTAGTTACACATAGTACAAAACTGGCTACGTTTAAATTAAACCAAGTACTTCTTGCAGCTAGGATACATTAGTGCAGCTGTGCACGCCCTCGGCAGATGATATCCATGCCATCAGGTCATCAAAGTATGGATATCAAAGCTAACTTCGGGTATCGGTCGTAGATGTGTCAACTGGTGCCGCATAGCCTAAATGGCAGACAGAACAGGACTTTTTTTCCCCCTTTCCCTCTGTCCCATTTCATGCTTATTGTTATTTCTGGAAAAAATGTGCTTCCAGGAACTGTGAAACACAGTTCTGTGTTTTCGCATGACCGGTATTTCACTGATTTGTACAGCAGGTCTAATTGTTTTTCCATTTTTTGTCAATATAAAACTGCAGTAGTTCATCCAGATCTGTGGAGCTGCTCCAAACTTACCAGGGTGCAAACAAAAGCTGTGGGAGGCCCAAAATCCCTACTAAGACAAGAATTTCAGTACAGCTGAGGTACTGTTTCTACTCTGTCGTACCAGAAAATTCTATGTCAAACTACTTCACACAGCATGTAGGAGATAAAGTACAAATACTAACATCTAAAAGAAACACGAGGGATACAGTTTTCAGATTTAAAAAAAGAAGTAACTAAAAAATAGAAGAACAAAGAATTATTAAAAAAAAAAAGAAAAAAAAGGAAAGAAAGCCACAGGTATAATGACCTAGCTCGTTGCATTTTCTGAACCAGTTTTTATCTAGAAAAATGTAATAAGATAACTTTGGGGTCGACTTAGCATCACATATAACATGAATTTTAATGGAAGTTTTATTTATTTTCTGTATTTAAGAAAATTAACTCTCCATTTCAATAATCATATAGAATCAAATTTAAATTGTAAATAGTGCCCAGATACTAGTAGTTTCCTGGCGCAGACTCTTCAGCACATATGGTGGTAACATAAGCTTGTGCCAGTCTGCCTACTTTGGGTAATTTTGCATGCAAATAGTTTAGTGCCAGTGTTGAGGTGCTAGAATGTGTTTAGTACACTTGAAAATATTTGCATTGCAAAAGGAGAGTTAATCTCCTGAGGAAAATCAATTTGATATTTTGTATTAAGGGAATATTTTGGACATTGTGCGATACTGTTTATGGAAAATGATGTTTACAATGCACTAGCATTTTTAAGTGATCTTCACAGGAAAAGACCCATCACTACCTTGCCAGATTCATAAACTATTGGAATATTCTCTGGCTGTCTTTCACCATTGTGCTCTTTTACTACTTCTAAGCTTTCCTCTGATAATTTCATCACTTTGATAAAGCTTTTCCCCATAAACAGGTTTAGCACGGATTGCAATGTTTAATAAGTACTCAGGAGGCAGGTTTGTTGGAAAGAAGAAACAGCACTTATTAATAACATGAATAATTAGCACAGCTGGGTCTGCTCTAGCTTCTGGAAATGTCTATTTCACACCGGACCTGCTCAGAAGCTCAACTCATGGCTACACTTCCCATTCACAGTTGTGATAGTTTATTCCTTCCCATACTAGTAAGCTAATATTCAGATTTATATTTCCCCCTACACACACACACACATATATCCACCTTTTTTTTACTTATTCAAATTCGCCTTTGACAATGTTTATCTCTGAAACAGCATGTATCTGGTCAGTGTGTCATCTAATACCTTGCTCATTCACTTAATCAGCCCATGCTGTTTGGATTCAGTCCTCTTCAGATCTGGCTGTCTCACTCAAGACACTGGACCAGTGTGACTGACGCTAGTTCGATTACGCTAAACTTCCAGCTGGTGTTAGCTGGACTCCGTGGCTATGGTCATGCTGGAGTCAGCAGTGACTCAATACGCCATGCCTTCTCTGACATCAGGGTTTCTCATGACCCTGGAAACAGATCTGGGCTCCCATTTGCATCAGGGCCCACCAAGTGAGTGCTGATGTCAAGATGCTTTTTGCAAAGTGGCTTTTTTACAATGTAGCCATAAATTCAGCTGCACAATTCTATAGTTTCAGCACTATGTAAAGAATAGAAAAATATTAAAAAATATTTTCATTGTGTTTTGTGGGGGAGGGAAGATTTGGAGTAATTTCCAGTATAATTCACAGTTACTTTACTCATGGTTACTGCACTTAAAGAAAATCTGGTGCAGCTGTTAACAAGCCTTTTCACCCCTTGTTTTCAGTCTGCACACAGATTTCTTTGACTCTGTTTGCCGATGTAAATAAACAAGCTGACTAGCTGACTGCTGCGGGGAAAGCTCATCTGGAGCCCGACTGACTGCTGCCTTACACTGCTACCATGAGTGTTCTCTCAAGAAGAAAGGTGCAAACCCTTGGGAAATATTCCTGAGGCAGTAGCCTTTGATGTGGAGGACAGCCAGGATCAGAGTAAGGGAGTAAACGGTGGCAGTCAATGATTCAGCAGCAAGACAGTGGCCCGTGGGGCCTTTTGCAGCACAGCCATGAGGTGAAGCAGAATTCCTTTGCAATGTCTGAGACTATGTTACATTTTTTCTCAAGAGGTGCTGATGAGGCAACTGATTAGTTAAGCCTTAATAATTTAAAAATGGTGGATCGATGATCAGAGTTTAGCTGCTCACATGCCTGTTTGTATGTGTCTGCCCAATACCAGGGGAAGTAATTTTCCAGTAGGTCCCTTGAGTTCCTGTTGACTATCAACATATGGAGAAAGAATTTAATCTGAACAGATAAGTCTTTGTAGATCCATTTTGCACTGTGCAGGCAGTATTTCAGTTGTTGATTTTATTTCACCTGAAGTAGCAATTAAGTTATCTTTGTTTGATTTATATCTAATAGACATAATGGCTGCTGTGTTGATTTTCAGACTTTTTAAAATTCATAAATTTAAATTATCCTTAAAAGAAACTTCCATAGGTTTTTACTTATTCTCTATCATTCTCAAGCCAAATTCAATCATCATTCATTACAATGTCAGGACCTTGTAATCCTTCAAAAATCTGTGAAACTACTCTTCAAAATTCCTCAGGAGCAGAACTAATATCAAGTGGCATTTTCCTGGGCTTCAAACATTCAAATGATATTTTTAGTCATCTAACTTACTTCATCTAACTTGCCAAAAGGCAAGCCGTATACACAGAATTGCAAATGTGATTACTTCTGACATAGAACTATTACTTCATCATTTTTCATTGAATGAAAAATTTCATACCATTTCTGGGAGGGTATAATGTTTATTAAACTGTTGGGAAGCACGCTACTTGGAAGGAAAACCTGATTGTGTTAATTTCCAATAACTACCTGATGCTTTTCAGTTGTACATTGTTAATACCTCAGAACACTTTTAAATGGCTCCAGACATACTTGGGATCCATATTTGTATGTTAGAAACAGATTATCTGGCAAGAACCCTATAACGATGCGATTGAAAAGATCCTTTCCATCGGCTCTCTCATCCTCAGAACCTTTCTCGTAGGGTGCTCTACTATCAGTGAAATAGGTTTCATGTTACTTTATCACCTTCTCAATTCCCATTTCCATTTATTTATTTCCATATCAGTAATTCTGAGGAGTGAGAAGGAGTGCAATAGACTTTAAATATGTCATGTGTACTTGGATGGTAGAAGAAGCCATTGATAAACCACAGGGTGCTTGGTCTTTAGGAAGCCTTTGGAGACAATTTCAGTTTCAAGATTCAGTCAAAGTCGTTGACTATTTTTAGTGCTGGATTGTGAAGTTGGATGCTAGAAAAAAAGCTGAATTTCATGTTACCCAGGAAGCATCCCTTTCCCAAAACCGGTAGCAGAGCTAAGAACTTGCTCAGTGGCTCTGTTAAAGTATCAGCAAGACTCTAAGTAATATCAGCAACTGAAGCACCACTAGTAGCCTTCTGAATTAAAACAATAATAACAGCAATGATAGCAGTTCAAATGATCTGTGATGTGTAAGGTTGACTGCAGACTCAGGCTCTCACTCCATTCATATTCCAAAGATTATCCTTTCAGCCTTAAGGCAAGAGTTTAATATTTCTGATGAAAGCTGAGATTCCAGAGTACAATTATTCAGCAAGTTTTTTTTTTATATATATGAATCCATTTGAGCAGCTGCATAATGATATTATAAGTCTTTGTACAAACACATCTGTTAGCATAGATACATCCATAGGAACATTACCTCATCATTAGTGTATTCAATCCCATACTACTAATAAGATACCTATCTGTAGAGCAAGGTGCCAAATCAACTACAAAGACAGTTTGATGAAAAGCAGCGGTTGTTGATTTGTGAGCACTCAAATACCCTCTCTGATTTACTGGGAACCAGCTGGTTAGAATCTGAACTGAATCAAATAACATGCACTTTGGTGTATGCCATTAGCTATTCTGCTTTTTGTTGTTCTATTATGTAGAATCAAGGGAAGCCTGGTCCAAGAAGCTTAATACAGGTCTCTTCTGGACTTTTTTTTCCTGTCACTGTAGGCAAGTACTCTGCCTTACTTCCTAAATTACTTTGTCTAAAAAATGATCTGCTTTGCAAAGGAGCATGAGACTAACTTAATTCTCATTTGCAAAACACTTCAGAGATCAGAAAAAAACACAATATTAAGCTTTTCTGAAGAAAAGTAGGTGTTATCCGAGCCTCATACCCTATTAATTCACTCTGATCTTCACCTACATCCCTTTTATTGCATTAGCTCTTCCCTTAATGATGGGGCAAACCTCCAGAGGTGCTCAGCCAACTGGAACTGCTTGGCAGGAGCAGGAAGGTGCAAATCAGACTCCTTAAATCTGAAACTTTAACATTTGCATGAATGCAGTTCCATGGAGAATTTACAAAATCTTTCCTCTTTAAAGTGTATTATGATCCACTTCAAGATAATAAGACGGAAATCACAGAATCATAGAATCAGTAAGGTTGGAAGGGACCTCTGGAGATCATCTAGTCCAACCTGCCTGCTCAGCAGGGTCACCTAGAGCGTGTTAGACAGGGTTGCATCCAGGCAGGCCTTGAAGATCTCCAGAGAAGGAGACTCCAAGATGAAGAGCAGCAGCAGGTGGTGAGAATCGTGGAGGAGGAAATGCAGACTGTGTGAGTGTGGACTGCTTCCACCTCCCTGACTTCTCCTGTCCCCCATGACTGCTATCTCCAACTGTTCCTCAGGGAGCATCCAGTCCAAAATTAAAATGACCTTTGTAGATGCACAAAGCATCAGACTATCTGAAGTCTCCATTTGAGCAAATTTACCAGCTACGGTAGTCCACTGTGCTTAGACATTTCTCATCTGCAAATAACTGATGCCAGATGCAAAGGTAATGGTTCCCATTGTTATGGGACAGCCTTTGGGGAACATGCTGCTTGAGGGAGCTCCGTACCATAGGTGTCCAGGACAGCCAAAATCACTGCTTGTGCACTAGAGCCTTTTGCAGCACTTTATCATCGAGTCCCTGCCCAATCTCACAACTGCCTGGTGCAGGATTCGGTTTCAATGGGTAGGCAGTGACAGGTATTGTATGTGGGCCAACAGGAACTCATTATGAACACAGAACAATAAGAAAGGTCTGACATTAGCGTGTTTGCGAAACTCCTGTCTGTTCGTGATTGACTTCCTTTGAAAAAAACAGAAACAGGGGGCCTCTTCTGCCTGAGGGATGCTGGCACATCAATCAATCCATTAGGTAAGTAAATAAAGCAATAACTAAAGAATAAATCATTCCTGAAATCCACTAGAAAAAAAAATTCTGATATATAAATTGCCAGAATGAAATGAGTCATGAACAATTTGGAGGCTGCAATGTGTTCAAACAGGAAAAAAAAAAAAAAAAAAGAAAGAAAGAAAGAAAGAAAAAAAGAAAGAAAAAAAGAACAGCAGCACTAACTGTGAAACAATCATTTTTCTTTGATCCCCTAAATCTTTCCTTTACTCCTTCTCATTTGCATCCTATTGGGAGGAGATAAAAAAAAAAAAAAGAGAGAGAAAAGAAAAAGAGAAAACCCACAGCACATTTCCTCTAGCACAGAGGGTGGGCAAAACAGCTGCCTCCACAGCTGATGCCACCATTAACTCCCTATGTTTGCTCCACTAACCTAAAAGCACACATTAAGCCCCTGGAAGGCACACCACACAGCTCTGCAAGCACAGTGCCCAGCTCTCCTGGTGCTGCCACATACTGCCTTCTTACCAGCAGATGCAATAGGCATATGAAATCAGACCTTGTAAATAATTCATCCCTTGTGTTGGGCAAAAACAAAGAAATAATACACTTGCCAGTAGATATGTGCACAGCAAGTCCTTTTAAAGAGAGGAACAAATTCAAAGCTGGAGCTTGATATTTCCATGCATTAATCATTTCCTTGGGGAGGGAAAAAAAAAAAAAAAAAGAAAGAAAAAAGGTGCTAACAACCTCAGTAGGTATATATTGTACCCTGAAAGACCTGAATGAATCTGTTTGATTTTAGGGATTACAAATCCTGTGGCCAGCTTTTTAAAAGGACTGTGCATCTGTAGCCCCGGTGAAGCGTTTCAAAGAGCGCCTGTCTGAGAATATACTGACCCGTGAGCTGCTCTCGTAGAGAGACAAGATGGTTCTCAGGGAGGCTCTAACTCAGATCAGGCAACATCATTTTGGAGACACTTGCCAATAAAATAGTATGGCTGCTTGCTGCAAAACAGTAAATGAGCTGAATAATACCCTAAAATGCAATTTTTCATCAATATTAGAATATTATTGGAGCCAATACTTTTGTGAATTGGACCCTAAATTGTTTTTGTGACACTTAAATACTCACTAATTTAATGTCAGTTAAACTGGCAATAAAAATGCCACCAACTGTGTTGAACCGTCATCCTATTTATGTAAAATAGCTCCAAATCTTAATACTAACTATGCTAAGCCATGCCACAGGGATGAAATTGATGGCGCATGTGCATAGCTTATTTTTTTAGAATATACTATGAGGCAATCTAGCCATTTTTTTTTAAAAAAAAATGCTATTACTACTTTAACTTTGCATAGTTGATCCCTAAAGAAAGCACTGGAGGTGAAAGTGATATTCCTACACCAACTCTGAGGCAATAAGTCTTTGTGGACAGCCCTTTCCATTCACCCTACTCTCTGCCAAAATTTAATCAGTGCCTCTTTGCTGCCTTGTAGTTATATGCCTTCCTCTGTAATTTGCGGAAGGAAAAGGTTCCTGCATAATTGCCTTCTTTAACGTCTGACTTGCAGGTTAAGCATGAATCACCTGGGCAGTTTGGGGTGGGAAGTGAGTTTTGATGGTTAGAGCAAGGGGAAAGTACAAGACCTCCTGCCTTCTGTTGCCTGTCCCCGACAATCAGTCCCTGCAGCCTTTAATGGAAACACACTTAATTTTCCACACCTTACTTCGCCCATCTAGAAAATAAGCGCCATGATCCTTATCCAAAGAAGAGTATAAGTACACAGTCAGTTTGTAGATCATCATTAAAGATTAGTTTGAACCAAACTGCTGTATCTTATCAAACTGTTTTTGTGGGCAACTCTGGATATAGTGGAGTGCTTCACTGAAGCAGATGAACTGAAACCTCAGATCTCAACACGATCCTGAAGCCTGGGTCAATGTGCAGCTGAGATTCTTAAAGATGAAACATGCTTTGAGCTTTTGAAGAGGCTAGAAATGTTTGAGAGGAAAGATATGAAGAGTTAAAGGAAACAAACCACACTTTGCAGTATATTGCAATGATTATTAACATTCTTGCTTATTTAGACTCCTCACTGCTGCATTTTGCAGCAGAAACTGATTTTGATGCTTCAGCCAGAAAAATGTCACCATGTAAAAGGCTTGTTTTCAGCATCTCTAGTTAAAATCTGAGTATTACATGTACTCTAGAGCCTGGACTGGTGCTCTCCATGACCACCACAAACTAGAAAGCACACTAGGTCACTGGTCTCCTGTGCTCTGAGGCAGCGACCTCATTTTTGCCTAGACTCCCATGAATGAAGGGAATTAAAGTGTAAGATGACTTACAAATGAATTCTGGGCATCGATGATCAAGGCTGATCCTGCTCTATTGTAACATTTTTATAGGTATATCTGAATGATCAGAAAGAGCAAAAGAGAAATGACAGAGTCCTGGGAATTCTTGAGCACAGAGATGGACAAACAGAGAAAATAGGCACCTTTATTCATTATTCATATCAAATCCTTACTCTTTCTGTGTCTTCCCATCTTCTTTCCTCACATTGTCTCTATTCAGGTCTTGACCTTTCTTCAGGCTGTAGCCAGATGCAACTGTTAATGTATAGATGTCTGTCTTTCCTAGTGCCTAACTAAAATATATATATATATATTTTTTTTTTTAAATGATATGCATAGGTCTGTCTGGCAGACCAAGGACAAAGAATTATAGGAAGCTCTCTAGACTTCCATTTTAATCTGAATAGGTTCTACATTGTCAGACCACCAGCATTGCCAAAATGGACAAACCCAAAATTTGAGTACTTGTAGAAATGCTAGTCTATAAAAGCACCACAAAACATGTAGATCCAGTTCCTTTCAGAAGCAGAATCGAGGCCATTGTCAACATAGGTCTATTCAACCTGTTTTTAAAATGCTCTACAAAATACTCTGTACAACTTCCATTTGTACCCTGTTTGAGTGTTTCAGTTCCTCATACGTAAGAAAGCTTTTCTTGGTTTTTCATCTAAACCACACTACCCCTTCCTCAAAAAAGCAATCTGATTCCTTGACAACCACAAGCAGCAACTGATGACAGCATCCTTCGTAAAACCATTTGCGTACTGAAAGATTATCGTCATGTCTCAGCCTCCTCTCACGTTTCCATGCTGAACAAAACAAATTTACCCAGCCCTTCATTATGCTTCTTATTCTTGTTATCTTCCTTTGGATTTTCACCAATTCATCATTATTTCTGATCATCAAATTCTGTCTTCACATAAGCACCACTTTTGTCTTCCTTGGGTTAAATGTATGTCAAATGACACTTTAGAATCAAACAGAATATTTCATCATTACATCAGATAACAATGAAGGTAACCAAAATGTTTGTTGTTTTAAAATGTCAGTAAAAGCAGACCAGCATTTGAATTAATATCAGAATACGTATATGTGTAAGAGATTTTAACATATGTGTGCAAAAGTTTAAACTGGCAACAAGGAAGCAAATTTAATCTTAGATTTTTAACAGACTGTTAAATAGAATACTTCTTTTAGGTATCTACGAAAGTGAAACTTTGTGAAAGGAATATTGGACACCAATGTTTGAAGTGAATCTCAAGTTCTCTTTCTTAGAGGCAGGAAATGTTCTTTAAAACATGTCTTCAGAGAAGGCAGAATTGAACAAGCTTAGGCTACAGGTTTTCTCCTTCCCTTATGTTTTCTTTAATCCAAATGCTGATATTGGTCCTATTTGGCAATTCTGTCGCAGCTAGAAGCACACTGATATAACCTGCATGATATGTTACCACTGCACATTAACTGCAGAGAAAACATTCAGCCAAAGGCTGTTACAGGTGAGCCATGTTTTCTCTTCTGCTCCTCTGGCCAAAAGTGGATGACCTAATCTGCCTTTGCTCAGACTGCTTCCTGTTTCATTTTCCAGCATTTATGCAGCAGAATAGTTCTTTGTGTTGGTGTTCCGTCATGAGGTCACAGGACACGCATAATTCCTAGCAGAAGTACAAATGCATCGCGCCATGATAACCTGCTGGTATGCATGAAGTTGTGATGCTTTGCCTCCAGCGATATCAGCCCAAACTGTTTTGCTCCCTTTTTTGCCATGGCCAAATACATCATATTTCAGCAGAACTCAGCGTATCAGCTCAGTGATGTGGTTGCACCACCATGAGTTATGCAACTGTGGATTCACATATCACATACTGAATATGCAATAGAAATACAGTGTAATGCTCCTCCTCACAATTTTTGTGACTTCTGCTGAGTGACACACTTAGGTATTTTTTTATATACAGTTTTCTTGAACTTCAGCTGTATTTTCCTTTATATAAAAGCTCCTAATTCACATTGTCTTATCTCAGCAATTGCTTCACTTTCAGGATGGAGTATGCCTGAAGAGATTTGTTTTTTAAAAAAACAAGATGATTGAAAAAAATAGATAATGCTACTTGCCCTTATTTAACCAGTTTCTTTTTGATGGAGAAAATCCTAGAGACTTACTATAAAACAGTTACAAGATACTATTCATGTGTGTTTCACATTTTATAACTGCAATTTTAAAATGCATTTTATAATTAGTAGTAATAAACACCAATTAGTATGTAAGCAAGTCTTGCATCAACGACTAGACAGTAAGTTTACTTCTATACACCTACATTTAGTCAAGTGCAAATTACTTCAGTGCTTACCTTATAATTGCTGCAATTAACACTATTTACAGTTTTTGGAACTCTTTCTAATTGATTTTTTTTAATCATTGAATTTGTATATAGAACAGAAAACATAAGTCTTTTGCTCAGTAAAGTTCAGTTTCTAATGAACTGTTTGTAGTTATAAGTGGAAGGCAATATAGAAAATACATTTCTCTCATTTCTCTCCTGACATTTTCATTTCTTGGATGTAGGTTACGCAGCTAACAAAAAGCAGTGATGAAGATGCTTTCTACTCTGATCCTGGTACTCCTGCTTACACTAGGCTCTCATGGCCCCTTTTTGATCTAAATAGATCTTCTGCACAGCAAGACAGTAGAAATATAAAATATTCCGTCCCAGGTGGATGCATAAAAGTCAATAGGCTAAATACTCCCTTGTCTAAAACAATCTATGGATAATTCTACACTCAATTTGGTGGAAGCAAATTATTTGGTACACAAATCAATACTTTGGCTGTTCCTGTATTCAGGTGCAATACAGCCGCAATGTTCCTGGATTTGAAGGCTGTAACAAAAAGGGAGCTTC
Source organism: Rhea pennata (assembly GCF_028389875.1). Taxonomy (NCBI): domain Eukaryota; kingdom Metazoa; phylum Chordata; class Aves; order Rheiformes; family Rheidae; genus Rhea; species Rhea pennata. Next base: position 19,789,947 of record NC_084702.1, read on the forward strand.
CATAAGACCTTAGCACAGAGGACCAGAAGCTATAGTCACATAGAAGAACGGTTTCCTCATCTAGGCATTCATTCTGATACAGACATATGTATTAAAGGACATTCTGTATCTTTATAAAACAGAGTGAAGCTGAAAAAACAGCCCTCAAGAATTAAACAGATTAAATCTGTTTTATGCTACACTGCCCATCAAGTATAAGAAAGATTTGTGCCCAGTTCATAAGCTTTGGGTGCAAAGTGGGACAGTTTGCACAGACACAAAAGAAAATGGCATTATTCTAGAATATCTGCAAGAAAGGTGGGTTTTTTCCTCAACCCATGAGCAATCAGCAGTCCATAATTCTATTTCTGGTGTTGAATTTTGGAAATTCCTATCTTTTTTTAATCTGTGCTATTTCAATAAGGTCAATAAATGCTGCCCAATGGAGAATGATGAATAATCTCTTAGGGAATTATGTTGTTCCTTGCCTGTATGAAAAACAAAAACTGTTGAGAGGATGGAACAAGAGTTTCTGCTTTTATCTTTATTAATTTCAGTAAACTGTTATGCAGAGTTGTATTTGTTTGAAATGGCCACTGTAAATTCCTGATCATCTAAAAGCAGGATGAAAAGAAATGAAGCTATAAGCAATCCATCCTTATCTGAAAAATTGGTGAGAATTATTGATTGAGGAGGGGAGGAAGCGGAGGGGGATGCAAATCTTTCTTTTCTCTTCAACTGAAACTTCAGACTTCCATAACATCTCTCTCTTATTATCTAGAACTACCACTTAATACTTGTATTGTACTTATATTCAGAATCTATAACAGATATTTCAGTGGACATCCTACAAACACAAAAAGACATGACCCCTGCCCTGAAAAGTATTGTTTGCTGCTCTTAATGGTTTTCTCCTAGTATAGAGTCACAATGGAATTATTATCACTGTGTAAGAGACATTTTAGAAGGGGTAGTATCCTCTAGAGAGGACACATTGAAAAGCTTTTCTCATTGTATTTTTCCCAGTGGACAATGACGTCTAGATTCAGGCATTTTTGGCAAGACCTGGGAAGAGACATTTTGTTTTGCAAGTCAGCAGTTCCTTCAACTCTAACATAATAGAGTAATACTATGTGCTACAGAGGAGCTAATGTAATACTACTGAACACAGATCTTCAGGGCAAGGTCCACTGTTTACACTGTTAAACTAGGTATAACAGTGTTTAAATTTGATTATTTCTGCAAAATAATAATAATCTGGAAAGTTTTAGTTGTAGAGGGGAAAGAACATCAAAGAGAAGGCCAAGTTCACCATTTACAGCATATCTTGCATGTGCCATAAATTTGTATTTGGTCACCCACAGTGGTGGCAAGCCTAATGTTCAAACAGAACTTTTAAATACAAAAGAAGACATATTTCTTAAGTCCTCCTCACCATGTTTTATCCTTTGAAAGAGGCCTGTCTGAGAAAAACACTGGTATGTATGCTAATAGATCTACAGATAAATCACAATCTGATTTATAGACCAATTAATCTCCTATCTCTTGTAAACAAATATTTTTCTTTCTTTCTTTTTTTTTTTTTTTTAATGTCTGCAGAGTTAGACTTACGACATTGCAGCAAGATAAAGAAGATTTCAGTAAGTAGGTAGTGCTAGCACTGGTGGTAGTTCATCCCATCAAGTAATGCAGCTCCCTGAAATTTATGCATCTATCAATCATCCTGCTCACATCATTTGTAAGATGAAGAGAGAGAGAGAAAGAGAAAGAGAGAGAGAGAGAATAAAATTTATGAACTTTTAAAACTTGTATAATTCTTAAAAGTGAGTGAAATCCAAAGACAAATATAAAGCATCAGGCAACAACATTCAATAAATAAACAGTTCCAAAGCCTCTTTTATCAGAGGTAGATTGGAAATGTCTGAAGTTTATTTTTGTAAAGATTAGTTTCCATTACTTGAGCTCCAAAACTGAAAAGTTTTCCATCTTTCTGAAGAGTTTCATGAATTATATTTTGAAAAATGTTAAATTTGAAAGCAACCATTGTCATCTGCTCTCTTTGTCACTGAGAACAATCCAAAAAGATGATATTTAAGCAGTCACATCAATTTCAATTTATTTATCCTTTTCACTTCCAAACACCCACACCAATTTTCCATTCAGTTCTTTCCAAACTTTTCCAACTTCAAGAATGTCCTTCTGAGGACAGAGTGAAAATTCCATTCATTGTCATCATCATATAATCTCCACTATTGCTATAAATACTTGTCAGCTTTTCCAAAAAAAGAGAGTTTTAGGATGTATCAAAATGAAAAAAGTAAAACAAAAACAAATTAAAAAACATTTTTTCCCCCTAAAGGTCCTGAATGGTATTCATTGTATTGCATTCAGTGAAAACAAATAATAGTAAATAAAAAGGAAAAGCAGCGTCTGAAAATTTCAGATTTTCCAAACGAAGAAATGTTTTGAAAAAATACGATTTATATATATAATTTTGAAATAGTCTATTACTGAAAAAGAAAGTACCAGCTTTAATAGATATATGATTTGTTTTCTGAACACTTCAAACAGGAGAAGAATAGTAAGGGGAAGAAAAGTAAATATTGCTTTCAAAGCAGCAATATTAAAGACTTTTGATCTAGTACTCTACAGAACAATAAGCACACACCCACATATGGCCATCTTTCTCGAAGCACCTCACAGCCTTTATCAGAATGTCTCCTTATTTATGAAACAATGCGAGTAAAGAATACTTTGTTCAGTGTGAAAACAACATGAGATTAAGATTATTGCTTAGAATTAATTAACCATCCTATTCTGACCAGTAGTTTACAGTGGTACTAGAGATACTAGAAAGTGACTGAGAACACGTCAGGACATTTTCCATTATTTCCATCGCTTAGTCAGTGGCTGCAGCCAGAGCTCTCACACTCTCCTTGCAGAGCTGAACTATGAAGAATTAGCAAAGATAACATCTTCATGTTATCTCCCCCTCCGATCTATCTGCAGCTTTTACATGTAGTTGGCCACTACTTTTCTGTCTCACATTTCTCCAAAAAAGGTATGATTTTGCTATATCTGTGGTAGATGCCTTCAGTGTAGAAGTCCTGTACAAGAGTCAACCTTCATCAAACTTATGACCAAAAATAACTGGTCCAGTAAAAAAAAGAGCGTTCTGTATCTCCCAGACTGATTCTTTATAGACAGATAGTCTTTGGTCTCAAGACAGCAGCAAAGGGAAAGAACATTTGTAAAAGAGACTACAAGTTCAGTTCAACCTCTTCTTAAAGTGTTTGATGCACATGTGTTTTTTAATTAAGTAATAGTTTAATGGGCAACATTAACATGTTGTAAGGAGCAGGCTTAGGATCCCAAGATTAACTTCTGCCCACTTTATAGTTGTGGAAATCCTGTGTCTTTCTACCAGTTTCTATCAATTTATTTTGGATGAATTTGATATCAATATGTTCTTCAACTTGTACTGTAGCCTTTCAAACCCAGAAGGAACAAATCAGCCTGTCTTCAAGATGTGAGTGAGGAAAGAAAACAAGGATGAGTAGAAACAGAATTTGAAAATCATTTTCATCTTGCAGTCTTCATTCTTTCCCTCATAGCAACTTCTTGTTTTCTACCACCTTCTTTTGCAAGTTCACTTACCCATCTGTGCTTTCTCCATTAATTCGTTAGATGAAAGGTACAATCTTACCTTGGCTTTCACGTTAATCAAACCCTGGCTTCATTGTTCAGGATACCCTCCAAGTCATTTCATCTGAGTTTTGTGAATAAATGAAAACAGTTTGGGAGATTCTACGTACAAAAGGGTGGACATGGTAGAAGCCCTGAGGGTGTATTTCTCCTCCTTTTATGCGCTCCCAGATGCTGGACAAGCCATTCCTTCCTTTCCCCAGGTGCTTCCCTGTGGGTAGGTGGAGGATAGATAAGTATTTCATACCCTAGTTTTGGAATTAGTTGTACCCACATATGTTGGTACACCTGGATCTCCTGGTGGCAATTACCTGGACCATCTATCAGACACCATCTGGGTGCCCCAGACACCTAGGAAATCTTGCTTTTCTCCTATGCATCCCACAGTATTTGAAAATACTCTACAGAAGACAAGAAACTCCAAATATTACTCTTATTGTAAAAATATAGACATGAAAAGTCAAATTTCACCAGTCCTGTACTTCATGTGTCCCTGTGTGAGGTTAGGAAGCATACAAAGGCCAAATTAACACAGTCCTGTCTACAGTCAGTTCAGCCCTAATTTCAAGAAAGGAGAAGGAGAAGACTTTGCTGAATGACCTCTGCAAGGTCTGTGCTGCTGTCCTCTGACTTGGTGCACTCTATGGAGCAGAGAAAGTCGTGAGTGGGGATGCAGGTTTTACAAAGGTAAATTAAAGATTTGCCCAAACTGACTCAAATCACCTCAGTTGCAATCCTGCATCACAACAATCCACTTGTGTTTTATTCCCACGTGCCACAGCTGTGGGCACTTCCAGCAAACAACATCCGCCTTGCTCCCGCGGATGCCCGGGAAGGGGGCGCAGGGAGCAGAGAGCCTGGAGACCTGCTGCCGCGGGCTGGCCCCACAGGTGCCCACCGTGCCTGTCACCATCACCTGCTGTCCCCACCACTGCCGCCTGCCTTCGGCCCTGGAGAAAGACCCAGCTCTGCTCCCGACCAAATCGGCGGCAGGATGCCCCGCGACCCTGCTGGGAGGAGGTCCAAGCAGAAAGCACGTTTCCTGCCGGAGCAGGAGGCAGGGAGTTTGCAACGGAGTGCATGCCAAAATGAAATCCAAGTGGATCACTCTGCTTCGGGAGAGCCGGGGGGCAGCGCAGGTACCTGGTGGCATGCCAAATCCAGAGAAGAAAAGAGATCTTTCTTACAGACCACTAGAATTAAAATACTAAGCATTAATGTACTTATCATATGTCTCCACTTTTCTCTGGAATTCTCCCTGACAAAGTTGGGGTTTTTATTTTTGTTTAGAAGAAGAAAAAAAAATCCTTCACTGACTGCCTAGTGATCCATGCCCCAAAGGGATTTAATCTATGCATAACCATGCTTAAATCAGCATGACATTTACAACACATATTAAGTGGTTTGTTATTTATTTCAAGACTTTAATTGGCAAAATATATTAACAGCATTATTATAACAATTCCACTTAAGAGTTCCCTGCCCCTCCCACAATTAAAAAATAAAAACCAGCCTGAATTACGCTGTAATGTTTTATTACTTTTGTGTAGCACAAAGGAATTATACAAAAATCAATGAATCAAAAAATAAGTAAATAAAGCCAACCATCTAGTTTTGCATACTAACCACATAGTAGATTTTGTTTTCCTATGCTCAGATAATTTTTATTCCTGACATTTCCCAATATCTGCTACCTGCATTTCCCAAAGCAACCCCTCAAACAAAAAAACCTTACAACCCTCCCTGTTCCCAAACTTCTTACTCCTTAAGAGCTTCTTACTGTTCCATTTTTATTGCTATTTAGGGTAAAAGCTCATTAAAACATTATGAAGCACACAGCATGACTGTGTGGCAACATTTGCCAATGAATAACATCTGCAGCAATGTGTGTGTGTATTTATATTACAGTAAACTTAAAACTACTCATTTATTTTTTCTTCATTGCCTCTGTTTTAAATTCTTTGTCCCAAGTAAAGCGCTAGGCAAATGTATAAACCACACAGGCTACAGTGCAGCCCTTGTTACTGAGTTTTATCTGCTGTGCAGTGCCAAATGTCATTTCATCATTAGACCTCAGTTCATGCCAGGGTAAACTACTCTGTGTTAGATGTCTGCAAAATATTATTTACTTTTTTTATTATGTTGTTATTTTAAACTTATCTACGCTGAGATTGGGTTCTTTCTGTGTGTTTCTTTTTGATGCTTGCTGTCTGCATGTTATGTCCTAGGCCAAACTGTGTTTGGCCAACAAGCCAACACTTACTTCTATCTCCCTGTCTATTTCTTCCGGTAAAATTTTACTAGAGTCATTTAATAATGAAAATTTTATCAGTACTTGGAGATAGTGTAGTCCCCAAATATTTGGGTAAGGACAGTGTGTCATTTTTGCTTGACTACTTTTATTTGAGCAAATGGGCTAACTGTAACATGATCACAAAAAAGAAAGGGAATAACTATTCTCCTGTTAAAAAGATTTGAGAAAGATAATTACTACAATGTGTGACAGAGACAATCGAACATACAAACTCTTCTGGGCAGCACACTTTGATCTAGCTAGTCCGTATAATAATGTATATATATAGCTTTTAGAAACTACGTATTCCAAAAAACCCTGTAGAGACATTAAAAATATGCCTGGGGTAATGGGCTGTGATTGGAATTTTTGTGGTACTGAGGTCTTTTCGGGACTGTGTTTCTCCCTCTCCGACACCACCCAGGAGTTGCAGCACCAACTATTTGCCAAGAATCTGACATACACCTACCCTTCACTTAAAGCTGTCAATCGTTTTCATGCTTATAAATAAAATGAGGCTCGAGAAGAATTTGTATCCAGAACAACTGATAACAGAGCTTAAATAGGCTGTGACTCCAGCATGAGCCTTTCATTCTCCCATGTTAATCTTCCTATTGTTGAAAATATTGTCATCTGAGAATGTTCTCAGACTGCACTGTTCTCAGATTTTCCTCCTTTCTCTGCCAGTTATTTCTAGAACAAAACCATTTTGCTAGACAATTACAACCATATGCATTTAAAAATATACATTTTCTTCAATTAAATATAGAAGATATATATATAAATATATATATATAAATATACTGATATTACTTTTGGAAGGTGTATGTGTCTTCACAACATATGCCTCAAAAACTTTATTCAGCAGGAAGGAATAGTAAGGCAGTAAAAGTCCTTTATTATATATGCTTAGAAGCACTGAACCTTGCAGCTCTGACCTAAGCTTTTTGGTATGTTCCAGCCAAACCCAGATCAGACTGTGTGTTTCAGAAGTCCCATCACTCAGTTTTCTCAAAAATCATCACTTCGATTGCTTGTTTGAATCTCATCTCTAGTGTCTCTCACAGCCCCAGGTGACCCCAGCTATTTCCTTTTCTTATTACTAACATGCCTCTCCCCATACACATTTAGATTATGATCCTGCTCAGGGTGAAAGAATGAAATTAAGAATCTCTCTTCTGTTCTGGCAGAAGTTCTATGGGCAAAAACAGTAATAAAAAGGCACATAAAATTAATCTGATAGAATTGTGCACAGGAAAAAAGCCTAACTTGCTGTTCATGGCCTTTGAGAACAAGCGGTTGAAGGTGTCAAACAGTAATTCTGTTCTCTGTTACTCTAATCATCTCCAAGTCTATCAAGCCTTGAGAGCTGAGTTGGGGCTGATGAGTGGAGAGGGAAAGCTATTTTGTGTGTAAAAAGAAACTACATTTCCTAAGCAGGAGTCTTGTACACAACTGAAAACGGTAATTACAGAGAGTGACTCTCACTTTCCATTACAACGGAAAAAACATGCTGTCCGTATAAAACGGGGAGATTAGAAACATCACTGTGACAGGTATCTCTACAAAAGACCCTACACCACTTCTGGGGTCAGGGAATACAGTGCCTTCAATTAACATATGACAGCAAACAATGATACTACTGTTAAGGAAAAATCACAATGACTTTAGGCATGAGAAAGTAATCGAAGAAGTAATAACAAAGTAGAACTTTATCTCATATTAATGCAAGAAAAGGCACAATGGCATCTTCATGGCAAAGCCATCCTGTTGCACTCTGCAATCAACACCTATAGTATGAAATTGTGATGCTACTAGATATCACAAGTGTTGATTAAGTCACAAAAGTGTCAGGACTATCACTGACACAAAGCAGACTTGACCAGCTTAGGCTGGTTTGAATAAGGTCCTATACATACTAATTTGACATATTTGGGACACTTGAAGGTCCTAATGCTTTTTTATATTTCATCTTTTCAGCCTGTCCAAAGAGTGATTAAAAGGTCTTGGGATGCTTAAGATAAGAGATACAAAACTAAGCAGAAAACAAACCCAAATAAAGATCACTGGCTATTCATGTCAGTGCAACTGAGGGTTAAGTTAGAGCAAAGTAAATGAGTCTTCTACCCTTCCCTCCTCCACTCCTTTGGAATGACTAAAGATTAAAAAGTGAGAAAAATCATTTTGGGAAAAAATAAATCAAATTCTTTCTTCCTCCTTATTTCCCCCCCCCCCTTTTTTTTTTTTTTTTTGTTAGGCATCCCCTACCTTCAAAATATGCAACATTGCCAGAATCATGTAACATACACCTTTGCCAACTTGGAAGTAATGTGAGTGGAAAAAACTGGTTAGATTATTCCATACACTTCATTTTCATAACAAGTGAAAAGCCAACGGACTGTGTTGTCCAGAATGTAAAAAAATAAAAGACTTGCCCTTTTACCCAATAATCCAGAACAACAAAATGGAAACACTGGGAGATTAAATTTATAATTGGAAGAGGAAAAAAAAAGATTTTTGTCTGCTTGATTTCACTGCTCAGATCTTTGTGTTGGGCAGTAACTCAAGTAATAATAGGACAGTTGAAGAAAACTATATGCTAAAAATTCTTTTACTAGCTTTGCTCAAGCCTTTGCTATTCACTGGCTGCAAAGGGACACTTCTACAAAATGCAACAGTGGCTGCATGCCATTAGAGTCTGCATTAAGATCTGGACTCAAACTTTCGCAGAATTGGGATCTGGATGCTTGGATTTGTCTCTGGGAAAAAGAACACTGCAAAGTAAAAGGAAATCAGGAACTGGATAGAGCAGCTGCCAGCCTTATCATGCAGAGTAATAACTAGCTCCCACTAAAAGCAGTGATATAGTACCATAAATTGGAGGATGTTTTATATCTGAGTATCCAAAGCTACACACACAGTGATGTCTACCCTCTCCTTTTTCTCACAAGTTGTGTTACAGGATGTGAAGAAAACCATACAGTCTCTATTTCAGGACTTAATATGATGTTCCTTTACTTACAAGAGCAAAAGCAGAGAATAAGTTTGGGGTGACTGGATGTAGACAGCCATGCTCTGATAAGATAGGCGCATGCAATTAAGACTTCAGAGCTGAATCATCATCAGTCATCAGTGTGAATCACCCTTACCATTGGGGAAATGAAAATAATGTTTAGATTAATCACAAACATACCTGGAGATATTACTTCCCCTAGAATCAAAAATGACTACCACAATAATGGATGACAAATATTCCAATTATGTCAAGGAGCACATATTTACAAACACACCCCATGGCCATATTTTTTCTGTTCAATTCCCTTTTCAGATGATGTAGTTGGGATTTTGATAGATGTATTTGGGATATACTTACATACTCCAGATTTCAACAGCAGATGTTGCAAGAACAATCTCTGAAGATCCCAGAAACTTGCAGTATCATCTGCCATTAGCAGAAAATGACTGGTAAGATTTTATCTTCCCATTTCAGTTGAAGTTCACTTTTAATTAGAAAATCCAGAAGCTTTTCTAAAGATCCAATTCATTCCTGGCTTGTATGTGGTTAAACTAGCACAATCCAAGAATGGGAATAAGCTTAAATAGGGGACTACATATAATAAACATATGCAGTCAACTCTGGGTTATTCGTGATTAGACTATCTGAACTAGTCAGTGTCTAGCACCACAGGGAAATAAGGTTGACATGCCACATGCCAAGGCTCTGCTCTGCTTGTCACTTTTTACCTAGTGACATCAGAAATCAGTATAAAAGGTTGGGGTTTTGTTTATTTTCCCTAAAGGCGACATATTTGTAAGTGTATTTTACATGGACTTCTTATTATTTATACTTTTGTTTTTATCCATGCAGCTCTGTCTCATCCTCATCCACATTCTCCAGGATGATTGAGACTCAATTGTTTTCTTTTCATTGTTCTTTTAGTTAACTTAACCCTGGTTACAAGTGGGATAGAAAACAGTTTCAGACTGGGTATACAAGAACCCCTCTCTCAGTCTTAGTTACTGGGCAGGTTAGTTTTTCTGAACTTTGACTGGAGCATTCTACTCTTTAAAAACAGAAACAAGGGACAGATTTGCTTTGCTGCTAGTTTAAAAAAAACCACCATGCATTCTGAAATTTATTTTGCTCAGTCAGTTTAAAGCAAAGCTAAATCCACCAGGTCATTGAAGATGGAGCAATGTAAGCAAGAGAAACAGGGCCTTTGTGCATAATTTGGTCCTCTCTCACCTCAGAAACATGTCATAGTGAGTCAATTCCCCACCATTACAAGAAAATAGTGTGAGAAAGGATAATGCTGGTGTGAAGCACAGCACTATCACATCAAATCTGCTAAGAGCACCAGAAAATGGAAAGTGATAGCCAGCTGCCACTGCTGTGGAGAGTCATTGGGGCTGCTTCTGGGTCCTGCAGCTCATGCTCATGGTGACTGACTCTCTCCAGTCCTGGAGTAATCGGAGGTGAAGTAGTAGAAGCAACACAATCCCAGTACAATCAATAATATGGAGAAGATACAGGTGTTACTATTCACCGTGGTGCTATTATGCACATTTCCTCAGCGTTAGTAAGAAGATGTGAGTATATTTACTAACACAGGAATATCAAAATATCTAGGACTCACAGTGATGAAGAATGTTTTTTCAGGAGCCATTTTCTAGGATTACGTATACTTATCATTATCATAGCAACAATATGTATGAGGATGCTTTCCACTTAGCACTTATACATGAATCCTCATTCTCTATTTGATTGGCATAACTCCATTGCTAGAGCTGGACTGGACATGTTACTTCTCTCTTTTCTCCATTTTCTGCTTATTTTTCTATGTTTTGAAAAACACTAATGAACTCCCACATATTTCTGATTAGAAATTAGTGTTTTTCAGTATAAGATTAGCTTTCTGTAAAAAAAAAAAATGAGTAGAATTTTTCCAAAAATGCCATTTAATCAAAAGCAATGAAGAGAAAAATCAAGCTGCGGTGAAAACTATTTAATTATTAGTGTCCCCAGAGTTTTGTCTGATTATATGCTATTATGAAATCTGGACCTGTCCATCAGAATGATCTTGCAGCTATTTTCAGTGTGTACTCACACTGCTATTTTAGAGGAATTAAAGAGACACAGTATACGAGATCTGTGAAGTTTTCCTTTCCAGAGGAGTTACCTGCAAATGTACATTCATTATCTCAGGTAGACATAATTGTGTTTTGATTACAGGACACGCACTTCTACAAAATAAGTATGTACTCTCAAATATTCATGGCTTTTATATTTCCAAATGGATAATACTTGGAAGCAGGTAAGTATTCTCATTGCTCATGAAACACACTCATTCCAGTGCGTAGTCCGTGTCGGAAAGTTATATGAATGTTTTGAACTGAGAATACAGCTTTCAGCAGCATTGCTAAGAGACAGCTGGTATCCACAAATATATCCTTTAAGTTAGAGCTGCTGATTTATACACTGCGGTCAAAATCAAGCAGATGACAAAAAAGATAAAATTCTAGCTACCACAGGGAACACATTTTGGCTTTTCATTTTTTTATTTACACTGTGCAATGTCATAGTGGGCATTACGGAACATCATGACGAGAGGTTTCATCTAAGAATCAGTAGAAAATATGTCAGCGTTGTGACGTGGATAAAGATAATTGTGAAAGGTTTCTCTGACTCTACCCAACTGTTAAATAATTCCCAGACTTCATTTAAATAGTTTGATCTTTTTCTCATTGAAATAGTGATTGCAGAATCCTGCCCTAGGTACTGCATTTGACGGATCTAGCTGTGTTTGTAGTATTTGTAATTTTCCTAGTTTATACTATTACATCTACCATGCTGTTACATATGCACTGAATAATACTTAACATTTTTAGCGTACTTTACAGTCATTAACTGATCTTAACAATGTCCCTGAGAAGCAAGTGTATGAAATGAGGATAGTGATAACTAGGAAGCAGTACAGAATCCTGTTGTGATTTAACCAGGGCCTGTGCTGAATCATTAGCAGAGCTATGAAAAGAGTACTGGGTACAGACACAGTGATTTGGCAACTTAATGTTTTGTGCCACTAGAAATTTAGAAATACTTTCAAGCTGTTTTATGTCCATATGTATTTATGTAGCTTGTGCTGTATTTTGATTTATTGCATTTCACTGGACTGTCTGATTCCCAAAATTCAAGAGGGCAGTAAAATCATTAATGAGTTTTATCGTCACCATAGGCATTTGAGGTAGAAAAGTGTTATCCTGCTTTCAGCTAAAGATATAGATTAAGTGGCACATCTGAGATCAGCCAGATTTCATGTCACAAATTGGTGATTTTACATTATGACCTCAAAGTCTCAAATCAACAATACAGCTAGAACCCTTTTTTTTATATATATTTTTTTATTTTTTTATTTGTGTGTGTGTGTGTGCAAGATCCAAAGCCTGCTTTTCCACATTTAAGAAAGTTTTTTTTTAATTTAGTCACAATTAGATTGTTGATTCATAACAGAACTAAAGCCTGCTTTTCAATATTTAAGAAAGTTCTTTTTTTTAATTTAGACACAAACAGATTATTGATTCATAATTTTATTATGAATTGGTGGGTGGAATGAAAGTTGCTGACTTGTTTGTCTAAGGGAGTATGGTACTTATAGACCAAAATCCCATGTAGAACCTGGGATGAGAATGCCTACATTTATTCCATTTTAACTAGCAAAGTCTAGTTATAATGTGGGAGCATCTCAAAAATTGTTTAATTGGAGAGTGGAACTAGAAGGAGTTCAAGTAGCTACTGAAAGGTGGATACAATGATTTGGATTTTGGACTGAGGAGCCTAAATAGAAGGTGGGCCTCCAGCAGTTGAGGGACAGTAGGAACAAGGTATTCAAGCTCCTTTAGATAGTGGATGCTAGGGCCAGGACATCTTGCTCCAGCAGTGAAATTGACATGGGAGAACATTTGGGCCAACATCCTTCCTTACCCTTGCCAGGAAGCTGAAATACAGGAAACCATTGCAAGATTTATACTGATACTGAGAGCCCTAAGATCTGGACTGTGAAATCTGAGGCTTAGGTCTAAAACACAAATATGTGAAAAGACGTCCTTGATTACAGGGCCAAGAAACCTGAGAGCAGGCCAACGCTACAGCCAGATATATTACTTCAGTTCGCTGTGTTCATACAGCACATCACAGCTATCACTTGCATCAAGCCTGTTTGCCTTCTTTACCTCCTACCAAACACTTATTTTTTCTACATTTAAGATACGACCCTATCAAAAGTTAAAGAACGTGAGAAAGTCAGATATTTAGCATCTCCAAACTTGCTTCTATTTTGTCCGAAACGATAACAGAGACGTAGAGATCTACAGGACCAGACATGACTTTTTTTATGCTACTGTAGCAAAGGGTAGAGGAAATATCTCTGCTAGAGATTGTCCTGATCCAGTCTGCGTCCATTGAAATATTTGGAGTTGATGGTCAGTTTTGATCACAATAGCAATACATTCAATAAAAATATTCTGAGCTACTAAATATACCTTTCCCCATAACACCATATGAAGCAAAATGTACCAAATTAACCTCCATGTTTTCCTGTTTGCTTCAAAAAAGATCTGTTTGAAACATCCAATAACTGGCACTTCCCTCCAATATTAATATTGCGCTCTTTCCTTCTACTTTATTCTTCTGATATTCTCAGTGATATTCTTCTGATATTTGTCAGTTTTCTGACAAACCACTGACAAGAAGAAAGTTATAAACCCACTTGGTCATTTCATCACTACCCGGCTTTGGTTGCCATCTGCTGCAGTATGAAGACTTAACAAATGGTTCCCATTTCACATGTGCTATCAGAGCAGAATTTCTCTCAGTAACATAGTTCCAAATGACTTTAACAACAAGAAGCTTGTTATTTGTCCTCTTTTGTTTCATTTATTGAATGGTTCATCTTACCACTTTGCTCTCTAAATTACATCTTAAGCGATTATGTATGCTTTTCCTTTTTTTTTTTCACATAGATTTTTATTCATCTTTATTTCACAGGGGCCAATCAAGCAAAGGGACAATGAGCTAGTTTCTTTCATGATTCATGCATTATCAACACAATTATTAAGTGTTAACAGTTAGAAATCTTTCTTTAATACAAATAACAATGAAATTATTCAGGAAAAAAAAAAACTTAGCTCATACTCCAGTTTCTCTTTTATACAAAGAGATGACAGCAGTAGAAATTATGTATTTTTTAACATTGTCATTTACAGTTGGCTAGAAACCATATCTACCTTAATACAATCTCACTTTTTGGTCATTGAGAAATGTGTATATGTGGCTGATTTCAAACAGAGAATGGATCCTATTTTAAAAAGGGGCGAGGCATTGTTCACCATGTTGCTTTTTAGAGCAACTCTATTTTTAGGAGGATCAGGTGAGGGCTATTTAGGATGTTACTATTGCTCTTTTCAAGTCTCTTTGAGAAACAACTGTGCTTGTGCTGAACAAAGGGAGCTTCTGCGTACTTCAAACACTTGCATTGATTTAATTCATTCCCAGAGAGCTGACTTGTTTTCCTTGGTTACCCACTTGTGCCTTCAGGCAGCAATATTTAGAACAAAGTTTTAGTACGAAAAGCCAATGTCCTTGTAACAATATTCGTGAGGTACTGCGTGATATTTGTAGCCCATTTTTTTTTGACAAGGCAGGGAGTTCAGACCTACCAGGCAAGGACATCTAATATGAAACAGATTTCCTTGCTGGTCAGCACTCATTGTAGAATGAGCTCACAAGAAAACTCTAATATTGCTTGATTACTCATTAGTTCCAGCAACCTGCTTTCATATTTATTTCTGTCCCTTCCTTTCCATCATGTCATTACTCGCTGTAGCAAACTATGCTCGTTAGAACACAGTACAAAATTTAGCATATGCCCATATCACATACTCGATCAACCAAAGTCTAAATTAAACTTACCATTAAAGTTCTGCTGTATTATGTGACAGTCTCATTGTGCTAAAGCTTACATAAGGTTCTGAGCATCATTCATATTTTAGATAATTAACTTTGATTATGTTCTTTGTTTGTTTGTTTGTGTTTTCCCAGAGCTCACTTTAAAATTAGGAAAAAAAGGTGTTCCTGTCTAAAAGGTGTTCCAGAAGGCAGGAAAGATTTCTCTGTTTTGAACACGTACATAAAGCTTTGTAAACTCTTTTCAGGAAAAAAAGGAAAAAATAAACCCCAATTTTTTTCATCCTATAGACCAATCCTTCTCATGCAATGCTTCAAGTATTTCTGATTGCAAGATGTGTCCCAAAAACACCTTGTGCTTTGAGTGATAATGACTAGCTACCAGAAAATCTTTTTCTCTGTCTAAGGGAAAACTAGAAATTTTTCTGGACATTTTTGGGGTCTTAAAAGCCTCCAGCATTTGGTGCAGGGGGTGTGATTTCTGGCTTGACTATGTAGCGTTTTTATCTTTCAGCAAAACTGTTTAGGTGTGTATTTACATTTGCCTTCAGGCATGTAAATATCACACCCATTTCCTTTGCAATCTGAGCCTTAACTGAAAGAGAAATATAACCATCTTTCAAGGGGGAAGATGTTTACCTGAAAGTAATATGTTCAGAGAACTCTATATAAGTAACTTTCCATTCTTAAGACAAGTGATGTCTCACTTTAACTACAGCTAGATAAAAATACTCTTGAATCAATGTCTTCATTATATTTGGGATTTTTCCTCTTCAGACTGATTGCAAATTGAGTATGATTGTAGGAATGAATTCCTTAACTGTAACTTTTCTAAAGGTACTCATGAAGTGATTTGGTCTACAGCACTTCCAATGTGCCCAAGGCCAGCATTTCTGCATGCAGCTGGTCTTTAATCCAGTATTCAGTCTGTGCAAATGGTCACATTTGTCTTGTAGTGCAGTTTTGGTTTCTAAGTTGACAGACAATGCCATATACATAAACAGTGGCAAAAGAAATCTCTCCAGAGAAGAGAAGAGAGGGCCCACTTTAAAGGAGGAGAAGAGTCAAAAAGCAGCCCAGTAGATTTTTGATATTTGAAATCTTTTTCCTGTACATTTTTAAACAGGAAAGAGTCTTATATTTGTCTACAAACAAGAATGATAGATTTAAAAATACTTGATTTCCTTCCCAACAAAGGGAAAGATATGCCAGATTTATTAGCTGCCTAACAGACTTTATGTTCACTTTTCTTGACACATTCCAACCAAGTAATTGGGTGTATAAAGATTAGATATAGCCAGTGACTTCATCAAGAACAACAGAAAATACCTAGATTTGCCTTTTCTCCAAATATTTTCATGAACAAGACTGGTTTCATAAGTACTAGCTTAAAAAGCAGGGTACATGTGACCTCTGTGAACTACAGGTCGAGTTTAGTAATTCCCTTTACAAATTATTTATTCCCTCATCACTACAGAAAATAAAAGCTCTCTCTCTCTCTTTTCTTTTCTTTTTTTTTTTTTTTAACATGAAGTTTTATAATTAGGCACTTAATCTACTTAGGGGGTTGGGTTTAGCTCAGTTGGTTCGAGTGTGGTGCGAATAATACCAAGATCATGGGTTTGATCCCCATGTCGGCCATTTGTTTGAGGTTGGACGAGATGGTCTCCAGAGGTCCCTTCCATCCTTACCAATTCTATGATTCTGTTACTTGTTCTGGTATGTAATTGGCCAGGATTAAGAAGATATAATCATATAAAAATTGTGCTGAAATAGATTAATTTTCGAAGTACTCAGAATGATTTTTAATGGCTAACTATAGGCATTATTTAGCCACATATAGCTATGTGTATAGCTAACTATAGTGGATAACTTAGTGGCTAACTTAGTTTACACTGCCACAATTGTAAATGTTGACCTCAATTTTTATAAGACAGGTTCAGTCGCAGCCTCAGTCACATACTCTTAAAACACCATCTAAATTCTGTCACAATCTTAAAACTTTTAACTATTAACTTTCTCAACATTTAATCAGAAAAAAAATATTTAGAAGCTATGAGACATGTATGATTATCTGTATAATTGTACAATATCTTTTTGAAGATTTGAAAGTGTGAAAAACAGCAGTGGAGGAAAGCAATGGCATGCATATTTCAGCATAAATATGCTCTTCACTCACAGTCATGAGACTTGTCTAATTGTCTGAAGACATAAAAAAGTATATTTTACAATGGTTTGCTTAGATTTGCACAAGTTTATACTTTTATTAATTTATATATTTTTATGTTGTATTTCTGTGACATTCTCTCTCTACATATATGTACATATCAATTTCAGATATATATTTCTAATAGATGATTTTTCAGGAAAGGAAGGAAGAAGCTGGGATTTCATTAATTTTGTTTTAATGCAAAAGGTTACTCCTTTTATGAAAGACAATTACAGTTTGAAGCTTGATCCTGTGTTACCAGTTTTCCCACAGAAATCATGTGAAATTGATGAAAAATTGACAATTCAGGTAGTGCTAGAGAAAGTATAAAACCAATTTATGAGCAGCTGTCCTAGTTCAGGGGTTTGAGGTATAAAAACTTGCAGAAGAATACTCCTCAGATATTGAGGATGCCTTTTATCATCCTCGTGAAATTTCTATCCACATTTGGAAGATTGTGAAGAATATTCTCACATTCCCAGTATTGCCCGACATTAATTCCGGTTTTTTTGGTATATGCTCCCAGCCTGTTCATGTGCATCTGAAAAACAAAAAAAGAGCTTGAGTGTAGAATCTCTCAGTGCCACTCCCATGGCACAATCTCTCCTTTAACAGTACCAGACAATTCTCATTTCTACTTGCATTCCTAATAAAGAGGAAAAAGAGTATTAAGAACGCACATTTTAAGTTATGGACACGCACTGGACACCACGAAAG
This sequence comes from Rhea pennata, assembly GCF_028389875.1. Taxonomy (NCBI): domain Eukaryota; kingdom Metazoa; phylum Chordata; class Aves; order Rheiformes; family Rheidae; genus Rhea; species Rhea pennata. The sequence continues at coordinate 19,807,812 of NC_084702.1, forward strand.
CTCATGCTCAGTATATTTGTCACATCAACATCAACACCAAATCCTTTTATAGAAGCCAGAATGTTTTTTTTCACAATAATATTTCTGAAAGTCAAGTAATATTGTTGGCTAATCATGGTCATTTTGTATTACATGCAAAGATTAGGCAGTAGCTTTGCTATGCTCTCATTTCAATACTCTGCAGAAACATAAAGTCAGTACAGTCTATGCAGCGTGAAGCTACACAAGCTTTCTTTAGTTACACATTACTTATTAAGCATTGCTTACCTCGGAACACTAAATTCTACTGGCTAAGTTAATAAATTTTGACCATTCTTGTAATGGGATTTTATTTATCAGTATGACTTGCAATTAGAAGGGTTATTGCTTTACTGCATTATGGACAAGTATCACAGGTAATCCACAGTTTGTTTCAAGCTGACTGTAGATCTGTGCTTCTACGTCAAGCAACTGTTTTTATTTGGGGCCCCTTTAAGTGTCTGAGATCTGCTGAACATGCAACAAAATAGCAGAATTTAGTTAGCATGTATGCACAAGTTTCCTTTTTTTTCTTTTAATTAAGCACTCAGACTTACTTCAAAAGTAGCACAAACATGCTACTCAACTTTATGATTAATAGGTTCAGACTCAAATGCTTTTATTGTTGATCTTCATGGAGAATGTACTATTTCCACTGAGACTTTTTTCAACAACTTTAGTCACATTTAAAGTTAATGAGTTTTTTCAATTAAAGCTTTGGATATTTAGCCTTTGGATAACATTAGATGAACGAGGGTGTATCTAACTGTGTTGGGTGAATTGTTAAAGGCGCTGCATGTACTTCACCCCTAACAAGCATATTTTAAGTTATGGGCACGTACCGGACATCATTCTAGACTGAATGCAAATCACCCTTGTGAAAACAACACTACCAATAGGTCTGAGAGTTTGAGCAATGACTGTACTAGCAAATGCCCTTGAGAGTATATGTACAACATCAACTATTCTGTCACAGAAAAAACAGGACTGATATTAGGTTAAAAACTTGACAAGGAAAAGAAGGCTGGGTAAACTCTAATAACTTTGTCTAAACTGGGCAAAACATGTCAGAACAGAATACTGAAAACTTGCTACTTGCTTATACAAACTAGCAGTGAAATCAACAAGGGATTAAGCTGAAAAATACCACTCAAGCATGAAAAAGGGGGAAAATGACTGTGTGTTTTTTTCAGATGCCATGCTGTGCTGTAGATTCAAATAGGGAGGAAATATTGTCTACACACAACAACTTTACTGGAAGCCCGTGTGCTCTGCATTCCTGCAGGAGCCCTCTGTTTCCTACCATGCTCCTAGGCTCCTGGGGAGCAGAACTGTCCCCATAAGAGAGAGCCTGGCTGGCCCAGCAGAACTGGCACTTCAGGTTGAGCTGTGGGCTTGCATTCAGGGCAGCCGTTTTGATCTCTGCAATGAGCATTTTGCACGACCTTGAGCAGATCACTTACGCTGAGCATTTCTTGGCTTTCCAGCTGTTATATGAAGGTGGCATTACTCTCCTACCTGGGAGGTGCAATGTCAGGATATTTGCTGGAGCAAAGGCCTAGCCATTAGGAAGGTGTGACATAAATGCCTAGCTGAATAAATAATAAATTATATTGAACTACAAAACTGGGCTCTCAAAAACATAGCAAAAAGAAAGGAAGGGGAATTTGAGTTCAAGTTTCAGTTATGTCCTAATATGAGGTTGTCCAAATGTAGAACATAGAACTGTTCTTCAAAGAACATCTGAAAAACAGCTCACTTCCAATCTATGTTTTATAGATTGAGTTGTACACAGTCCCCTTGGCCTACTCCAGTGCTCCCTGTCCTCTGCTCTGTCCCTGTCCCCTCCTGTTTGGTTGGCCAAGCTTTCACATCAATCACAGCAGACTTGTAGCAGGATGTGATTTGACTGACTAGGTAGATTTGATCAAGCATCTTTCTGCAGCCCCTAAAACTGAATTATAACTGCTGATCATTCAGAGGGTTCTGATTTTAATTACATTTCCTCTATCCAGTTTCTATTCTTCAGAAAAGTTAAGGGAGAGGTAATATCCTTGATATTCCTCTTTCTCTCTTGGATTTTCCTGAAACTGACCACTGGGTTCAAATCTCAAAAGAAATTGTCTGACCGGGGGGGAGGGGGGGCAAATAGCATGGTGCGATCCTGGAGACTTCATTTCCAAGCATTCCAAGAAAGCACAGCAGAATATAGTTCTTAGGTCAGCACTTGCACTGCAGATTTCTGATGCTATATTGGAGTTTGATGAAAAAAAAAATGCTGTCTTTGTGACTAAGAGCTCAGCCTAAACAAGAACAGAACAATGCTGACAGTTGTTTCTTCAAGAATATTCTGAGAATATATCTGATCCAAAAGAAAACGTCACCTTTTTCCCCAGCAAATGTGGAGTCAAAGGGGAAAAGTGGCAAAATTCCAACCAAAACTTGCCAAAACTGTGGATCTAAAGGGGAATTTGACTTAGAAGGGGGAAAAATCACCATGTTCTCAGCACTAGAGTATAAAATGGCTGTTTTCCAGACATTCAAGTTTCTGATGATTTTCTTTTTTTTAATTAAAAACAATGTAGAAAAAAAAACCTATAGAAGCCACAAAAATATTATTTCATATTTTTTTTCTCTGAGAATTTTCTACACATAGCATAATCCAAATTCAACTTCACACTTTGCTGAACTCTTCTTGTTCATTATGTTCAGAACAACAGAGTCTATTTCAGTTCAGCTGCTCTTTTGCTCACCAGGTTACCTGGCAGATTGCCCTGTGGGTGACTTTCTGCCATCTTTCTCTCAGAAAACAGGGCCACCTGTGTAAGGAGAGTCATCCTTAGAGACAGCCTGATAGGTATCTGTGGTATATATATTGTGCAAACCACCACTTTGTCCTGTTAAGAGTCAAGATGTAGCATGGAGCACACACGGCACCCTAGGCTGGATTTAGCTGCCAGAAAGAAATTTTTAATGCAGTTACTTTTGAGAAGCCACAGGCCTTTATTTGCTCCTGTATTCATAATCACTGATTTGGCTTTTTGAAGTGTTTTGTGTGACTTGATTGCTTTTAGTAGCTACTTGGCTTTGACTGGCTAGTACATGCACTGGAAACAGAAATACATTTAAACAGCAAGCACAACTGGAGCTACAATAAATTGAAAAAGGTGCTTTAAGAACTTACCAAGATACCTTTGTCATTTATTTTTGGGCTTCTGTCCCGATTACTTCAGCCTGAATGCTTTAAAATGAGTTCTTTATACATGCTTTGCAGGTGAGGGGTTTTTTTGAGCTTTAATTTGCTGTTTGATTCGCCCCAGGATTTTCAGGTGTTGCATGAGGGAGTAGAGAACAGAAAGTACCTCAGTTCTTGGTTGTCAGCCATTGGATGATGGCCACAGCATTATTAAACCATCCAAGCATGCTGGATCTCAACCACAAAATTTAATTTTCCCTACTGCAGGGACTAATCAACTACTAGAGGCTCTAAGTCCTGAGGAGACTGTTTTTATCTGTTTTTTTTTTCCTTTCTTTCAAAGACTGAAGCATAGTTAATTTTACAGTTTTGTCTATCCCCAGGCTTACAATGACAGAAATTCAGCTTGATGAGAAACAGATAAAAAGCGGAATTTATGCTTACACTATAACATAAATTAAATAAAGATGAAAAGTTTAAATAATTAACAACACCTCCATAAGTCAGATAGAAAGACCCTAGATCCCCTAAAGTGAAAGGGGGAAAAAAAAGACCAAAAAGGGAAATAAACATGCTGATTGATATTAGCAGCTATTTCTTGCAATGTGTAAAACTACGAAGGTAAGTCCATTCTTAATGCATTAGCTCATTTCTGTAGAACCACATCCAATGAAAATCTGAATCCTCAGTCTTCACAAGACATTTATAGTACACATACATTTCTTTTTTAAATTTGGTATTCCAAAAAGCTGTATATTATGAGAATCACTACACAATATCTCTTCAGGTTCCTTAATCAGTTGCTAGCATACCGTCTTTTTCAGGAACTCTGTGTGTAGGTTCTCCACCCTAAAAATGTGACTAATTAGCTGAATCATTTTAGACCTGCTTATTGAGAAGTGTGGAGTTTGATATGAGAAGAAAGGAGGGAAGGAACAAAAGAGAGCAAGGAAAGGAAGGAAATATTACAGCTCAGCATCACTGCAATATTCATCTGCATTGTTTTTAGTCATAGAAGCTGTTTCTTGGAGTTCTCCCAAGAAAGACGAAGGGGGGAAAACTCCACAGTGAAATAATGATACCTTAAAATGTACCAGTGCTGGTGATAAAGGCTGTACTATGCACATGTTAAATTTATCAGAAAAAGATGGTTGCAAGCAGTAGTTCACATGACTAAGACAGAATTCTTTCAAAATGATGGCTGCCCAGACTTTATAGGAGACATTAACTTAAAAGAAATTTCGAAATAGAAGAAAGTTCCTACCAAAGAAAACAATTATAAATATTCTTAATTGCCTGGAAATAATTTGTCATACAAAATTGGACCGAGATACATTTATACAAAACCTTCAGATGCGTTCATGCTGTAATGTCTGTTAGGAGCCCTGCATATTTTTGCATGGAGTGTTCCAATAACACACGAAAGGAAGGAATATGACTTCCACTTTTATCTTTTGCCTCTCTTCCTCACTCCATTCTTTTTTCTTCCTTTCTCTCTTCACTCTTTCTTTTTTACATCCTTCTTTTTTTCTTCTTCTTATAGAGTCAGGGAGGCGGCATAAAATAACTAGGAGACTCAGTTACTGCTACACGGTGTATTTTATTATTTCAGGAATTCGTTCCAAGCAGGGCTGCAATTACATTTAAAACTGGAGAATAATGGGCTATTGACATGTATATGGTTTTAGAAATATAAGGCCTCATTTTCTCAGCTGGAGTTTCCCCACAATGTGCATTTGCATTACATTAGAGATGCTCTTTTTAAAAAGAGCATAGCCTGCATTCAGACTTTTTGACATTATCTGGGTCAGAGGCAACATTTGAAAGCAATAGCCTTACATCGACTGTGAATCTCTTGCAGGCACACACAATGCATTAGTGAAAATGAGGGAAACACTGAGAGGTTCTCTGTATTAAACTATAGTTTATGACATACCTGCCTAAAGTAGACATTAATCTACAGGAGATAAATTGTCATGATCATGGTCCCTTGCTCCACTCCAGCTGCATATACATTACCTAAATTGAAACTTGCATTTCTTCACTCCCTATTCAGTTTGATGTGAGCAGAAATGATAGGATGCATAAACTAGCAGTTTTCAAGATGCATATAAGCGTCTCCACTTTCCATGTACTTACCTATACATATAGCAGCTGCTTTTCCTTCCGACTTGACAATGAGAACATTATTCTCCTTTAGCTTAGCTGAGGTCTAACTAGCATGTCAGGCTCAGAATTGCATGACATTCGTGAGGTATGTAAGCAGCTCAGTACCTTTCTTGTTCCCAGAATTACCTAAGACGTAATGAAAGAGGAATGCAGAAGTTTTTCACCTGTTAAAATTGTTTTATAAATCCTTATACAATGAATGCTTTGTCATCTGCAAGAAAGGGTCATTTGTGAATGGTAATGCTTACACAAGTGTGTTCTACAAACAGAAAGATCTGTGTAATTAGTGTGATATTGCAGGTGAAGCCCAATGGAGGTTGCACAAGATGCCTGTAACTTTCTAACTCATCACTTTCAAGATCTTGAGATATCTGACTTTTAATTTATCCTGCACTGACATTCTCCATTCTGAACAGAAAGGGGTTCCAAATTAGTACCATCCCTACTGTAATTACTGAGAAATTAATGCCAGTGTAAACAGTGTGTGTGGGGGGTTCGTTCTTCTTTTGTTGCCTCCTTTCTAACAATTCTCCTTTCTCCCATTGCCTCCATACTTTTCTCTCCTTTAAAGCCCTCTTTTAGAATGCTCCTGCTCTCTCTCTTTTTGACAAATCTGATATATCCTTCACTGCTTCCTTGGCTTTTCAAACACTTTTTCTAACTCTGACCACACAACACATCTCTTCTGACACTTCTTCTCCTGTCTTCAGTTACATTTTTCAGAGCCTCTCCTCTCTTCCTGTTTCCCTGCATATTCTGCTCTATCCAATTCTAACCAGCAGACCACATTTTCCAGTCCCTTTCTGCTTCTCTTCACCTCTCCTTCTAACTAAATCCTAGATGAACTTTGGTAAATGAGACCTTGTTTATGGCCTGTGTCCCTCCTCCTCCTTCAGCTGATGACAGTGAAAAATTACTTCTTTTTCTTCATTCATCCTTATGCTTGTGTTTCCAATTTCACCTCTTCTAGAATTGTTGAGTCGATAACCCTTACAGAATTAGCTGCTTAATACAACTGCAGAATGGGCCACTAGCCTCACAGATGTCTGTCTCTGGACTCTTGGAAAGAAAAGAAGCCCTGAAGACAGTAGACTCAGAAGGATCCTCAAAAGATCCCACAACAAGGACATCATAGGATCTGTGGCTTGTCATTCTTCCAGTTAGTAAGATAAGATAGGCAGGATATAAAGAAAGGAGAATCCAGGATGTCTGTTCCCATATCTAAAAGCTATTTTCCTGAAAACTATCATTCTTTTTCCAGCCTCTGCTCCAAAACTTCATAGCCTCTCCCTGGGGTTCGTAGCAGATCTAATTCTGTCTTGCCCAAATAAGTGTCTTTCCTTCTTCTGAGGGAAAAATCTGTTGTCTCCTGGTCATCAGAGAGGGAAGAGTTAGTTACACACAGGTTCATGACCACCACCCCACCAAAAATGAGAGAATGAATTGTGATTTTCTTCTTTTGAGGAAGAGGGACTCTAACAGTTCTCTCTCCTTCTAAGAAGGGAAGGTGCCTGAAAGTGTGAGCAGACAGGATTGTAACATTTTTCCACACCTGATCTTTTCTTTCCCCAAATATAACCTAGCTGGTAAAGAGTCTGCCTGTGGATGAGTATATCTACTTAACATGTTTATTTTCTGTGTTATATCCTATCTCACAAGATTGATCTGGTTTCATTCCACCATATAATATCAAAACTCATGCTGCTAGGTAACCCCAGAAAAAACAAATTCCCATTCTTATTTTGACCCATTTCCTCACAGATGAAGCTGCCACTTAACACCCCGCCTAGGCCTCAGTGGAAAACAACCCTCACATGATCGTGTTAGCAGTACTATTCATCTCAGTGCCTTTCTGACAGAAATTAATCTCTTTGAGAAAGCTCTTGACATTATGAACATGATCCTACAGTTTTCATGATACTGACATGATATTGCATGTTCTAAATAGTAAATCTGATTAAAAATGTCATTGTGAGAGAGTAGAAGAGGCAACATGAGAAAAAGACAAGAGTCTATTAGTTGCTGAAAAGGCAGCAGGGAGTAGAGCAGGAGGCAGGGATTAAGCAGAGACAATTTTAGAAATGTCTGAAATGGTTTTAGAAATGATATTACTCTATTCTAGTAAAATTCTCTGTTCCGTGTGAGAAGAAAATAATTCTTTCTGATTTTTTCTTTTCTTTAACCATTGTTTTAAATCTATTTAAAAGCAAACAAAACAAAAAGATCTTAAAAAATGTTGGAGGGAAATTCATCTGAAACTCTGTAGTCTATTGTGTAAATAGATATTCTGAAACATCTCTGGGATGAAAAGACATCCTAAATCTGCAAACAGATTCTAATTCAGTGATAAACAGTGATTGCTCACGATTCTGACAGTTGAAAAGCAAATAACAAGTAAATAAATATTTGAACAATTTTTTAGAGTAAGTAATTTGGCATAATCAACTAACAGGACTATTTTAGAAACGAATATAATCTGACAAGGTAGAAAGGGAGTTCGCTGGCACAGCTACAACTCAGTGCAGCAACACGGGAGTCCTGATCAGAATTATGCAACGTGTTGGACAAGTTCTCTGAGGACATACTGTGGTGGTCATGCTGAGGACAAGTGCTTCATTCCAGAAGGAACTCTGGTATAGTTTGCTTTTAGAGGGCAGACCAGTCATGCATACATTGAAAAACAGCATAAAACAGTCTGTTGTCTGCCCTGAGGCTGAAGCTGTGTTCCTGGAGATCCAGGCATCTCACCTTCATGTCATCTTGCTTCAGGAAGAGCGCTTACTCCCCTCAGCATAACACCAACTATTGTTTTTTCATCTGATAAAGGTTCCCTGATGATCAGCATTGTTCCAGATCCCTTCCATTCTAAGATATTGTAGAAAGTCCAACAGCTATTTGACCTTCAGTATTTGAGCTGCCTTGTCTTGATTTTCCCTTTTCCCTTTCACTAGCTTTCCACCAAGCCATTGGGACAATTTCTCTTGAATTCCCGATCTCTGATTTTAGAAATATAAGATATTTTGATCCATGTGGAGACCAAAATTATATTATGATCCTTTCTTCTGTTGGTTCCTAATGTAAAACTCTCAGTAAAATAGTTTAGAGCAAGTCACAACCACTAATATGGTTGTATATATAGAATTCGGCAGGGATGGTCTGGTTATAATTAAGTGCTACTTAAGTATTAACATTTAGGTCTGGTCACATTAGAATTTGAAAAAAAAGACAACGTTGTTTCTCCAAACACGTATGTTGCTTAGATAGGAATTATTTTTTGCTTTTTTGATAAAATCATCCTTTTGTAATAAAAGTGAACCAAATAAGATAGAAATTTTTTTTGTAAAAATACGCTTGTCTCAACAAAACTTCAGTCTGATGCAGACAATCTTCTTGAAATAGTAGAGAAAAATAACCCAAATACACCTCAAGAGAAATGAAAATTGGGTATAATAGGCATTTACCTGGCAGAAGGAGAGATGTGGAAGTTCACATCATGTTCGCATCCCTATAGCCCAGCAGCATGTCTGGATCACAAGAAATGGACAGTTTCCCAACCATATTCATTGTGATATAAAGTCTGGAAAACACTGAGGAAATCAGATAGCAGATAATGGAGTTCCTGGGAAGGAAGCAAGGGAATTGATTTTATTCTTTCTTTTTTTAAAATGCTTATATTTCACAGTAATTGCTCACTTGGATATCAAAAAAAGAATGATGTGTCATTTTTTATAATTAAAAAAAAATTTGGAAAAGTGAACAAATATCAATATGCCAATATTTGTTCCTGTTGATATAACTGACAGAAGTCCAATATGCACACTCTTCATTCTAATATTTTGCCAAGCAAATCTTTATCTAAATTAATATAAAAAACATGTTCTATTGCATCAGTAAAACAGATGCTGAATAGTAAGTGTGTATAAACTGTAAACAAAATGTTGAGATACTAAGACTTTCTTAAGGCTCAGTCCTAAAAGCTTTACTTAGATAGAATATTTTATTATAGATTCTAGACTGCATCCAGCATTATAAATATCTGTAACCATTTTGAAAAATGCTGCAGACAATGTTTTCCAAGTGTTACGTAAATCACCCTTTGCATTACAAAAATAGTCACCACCATGCTTTTAGGAGCTCACAGTGGAGTAAAATCTTTGTGAACACACTTCAGCTAGGGAGAAAAGCTAACAAGCTAACAAAGTAGCTCTGCAAGCCTTTAGTGCCTAACGTTGCTGCTTTCTTTCATGGGCTTGCCTTCCCACAGAACGGCATGGTTTCCATGTGAGGTAATATATGCAATCTTGGAATGAGTTGTCAAGACTGAATCAAGCAAAGTTTTGAGACTATGCATACATGCATACATTTATATACGTGTATGTGTATATATCTATATATCATATGTACACACATATATACATATCATCTTCTTTAAATTGTGCTGTGGATGAGGAATAGAGCCAGACTGGTATATTAGAGTAAGTCTACAATTCAGTCAAAATCTATTAATTATGGGTTGGCTCAAAAGGGCTCAAAGATTAAGAGCTAACAACAAAAGTGATATCCAGTCAAAGTTTCTGATTCAAAAGTATAATGAGGTTTCAGATGAGGATAAGGGTCCAGTCTAGAATCAGGACTTTATTCAAACTGGAGCACAAGGCTTAGACGAGACTGACCAGCCAGAATAGGAACTGGATGTGATAGAGGACACCAGGCTACCCTTTAAGAGAGAGGTCAGACAAGTCTCCTTCTGGTGTGGGTTTGTCAGATTTATCTTTGTGATTAAGTTTTGGACCAGATGGGCAGCAAGGATTTCAGATGTGGAGCGAGGAGGAGATACTAAATTTGCCGTAAGCTAGGACTGAATCTGGCACAGTTCTCACGACTCTCTGTGTTACTAGGTCTGATAGGAGTGAGATTATGTTTAGGTTTCTACCTGGAGAGTATTCCTGGGTGGTTTTACAGGCTTTATCAAAAGTGTTATAGCTAAACCTTCAGTATTTACAAAGTTTTTATCTCTAAATTCAGAAAATCTGACACAACTGCAGACCAGTCTGTACATCAAAGGACCTTGCTCATCAATCTGAAACTATTATTTGCACTATGCTGACTACAGGACAGTAAAAAGAAATTATTAACATTATTCTTATTGAAATGGAAGGAAGTTGTTTTTTTCCCCAAAAGTTAGATAAGTCAGGCAGGCAATCAAATAGTCAAAATGGTAAACTTCGCAACTACTTGTTTTATTATTTGTTTTTCTTTCTTTCTCTGTCTCTATCACTTTATTCTCCTTTTCTGTTGGGTGCCAGCCAGATGTTACCTGTAAACACTCTGAAAATAGAAACACCGCAGAAGGAGATTTTCTTCAACAGTTGCTGGCAGTTCTGAATCTCATCCTTTAGCCTCCATAATACACATCTGAGGACCTGCCACTACTGGGCTTCCTGGAGGGCAGAGCTTCACATAGCTTCATTTACTCTCCTCCCTTCCCCTGCAATTCATTATCTTTTCAAAAAGCAAAATATTTATATTGTGACATGAAGCTCCCCTTGCATCCAATTGCCATTTCCCCCCAAAGAAAATTCATTTTTTAGAGGTAAATACTGTAAATATTTTGCTTAAATTAGAGAAGCATTTTTTGAAGGCATGGGATGCAAAGGCAGGGCCAGGAGAAAAAGTGAGAAAAGCTATATTCTGTGTTGAGCAAACATATCAGAAATGAGCTTTTACTTCAAGGTGGAATTAATTTCAAAAGACAAACACTGTGTTGAAGTGGTGGATTTGCAACCTTAACTACTTCTTCAAAGTCTTATGGAGCCTGACAATAAGAAAAAGAAGTATGAATAACTAGAGGCAGTTATATAGGCATACAACGAACAGGTGTGGGTGAAGTGTGGGAAGCATGAAGCAGACATGCTTTGCTCAAAGGTAGCAGAAAAGGTTGCAGTGAGGTGTACATCAAAGTGCTCCACCTGTGGAGCTGCAGCCATATGGGGTGGGAGGGACAGGGATAACATATTAAGGAGGCTGTGCTAGGTACTGTCAGCTCAGCAAGCTAGATATTTTTATTTTTGATGTGGCAGTCATAAGCCGCTATTGGTCTAGCTACTTTGTTAGTGTAAGCTGTAGAGCAGCTTCATGAAGGGTATCATAGAGTAGGTTAGTGAAAAATCACAGGCCAATGTGACACTAATAAAAGCTTTATTTATTGTTTTTCAAGGATTCTACTTTGGTGTAATGAAAAAGTCCTGCTCCATTCTAGCATCTGTGACTGTTTTTTTTTCCAGCTGTGGTTTTGGAACAACTCTTTCTTTGTGTTTTGGCTACAAACAACTTTTCATTCCCCAGCTGCAGTGCAACCTTTGCTTCTGTATCTCTGTACCTTTCCTGTTACTCTCTTGTGGATACTTTTTTCTTTCTTTTTTTTTTTCTTTCTTTTCTTTTCTTTTCTTTTTTTTTTTTTTTTTTTTTTTTTTTTTAATCAAAGCTTTTCCTTGAACTCCTCTACTGTGTTTCTCTCATCCAGGCATCTAGAACAATGATTCCTTAGTGGACTGCTGTCTTAATAACTTTTACCAAGAGTTCCTTGTTGGACCCTCTCTGCATGTAAGTCTCACCTCTCTTAGGAAGGTGAACAGGAGGCAAGCATTTATCCATCTTAGTACTCTCAGAAGGAGCTGGCTCCTGGCTATGTAACTGCATTATGTAATTTAGCTTTTAGCGATAATTTCAATTTGGATGAAGTTCATATTTTTCATGAGTTATTAGCAAGCTTCAAAAGCAATAGCTTCACAGTCCCATCAAGATTTAAGGACTACTATACAATTATAGAAGCTGTCAGAGGGAAGACAAGGTATTTAATAGCTGGCATCTCAAATGATTGTTATATATTTTCTTAAATAAGGATAGGTCTTGACCCTGAGTGGCGTTCATGGTTGGTATATCCATAGGAAAAAATAGCCCTTCTTTCTGATAACTATCAAAGGGGTTAACAGTCAATAGCTTTGTTCCATTAGAGGATGACAGTAAACACAAAGGATTTCTTCCATTTCTTTCCCTCTCATAATTACTTTGTTTTTCAAGTGAACAATTTGGCAAACCTGAAACTTTACCCTTTATTTCTGTATATAAATCATAGGTCTGGCCCTTTACTGACAGTTGCTATATAAAATTTGAGTCTTTCAAGTTTTTAAGTGGTCCGGTGTAGGAAATTTAAGAAATTGAAGAATACATAAATCTAAACTTTTTATATGAAAGTCAATGACTTGCTTTTAACATAATACAGACAGGATACTAAAATGCCAAGTCTGAGAATGAAGGTAACAGAGCAATAGTCAAAATAATTTTCATTTTTTCTCTTCAGCTTCTTCAATTCTCCTAAGACAGTAATAGTGTATGTGGTTAGTGTGAAAGAGAGACTATTAAAAACCTATCTAAAAGATCAAAAAGAATTCATATATAAACAATATTTGCACGTTGATTCAGAAAAGAAATCATAGTGGTCTGATACAGTTCTACTGAAAAAGCCACAAAATTCCCCTTTTGCTGAGCCCAGAAACTGCTCTGTGCTTGAGTCCTCGTTGTAGGACAGAGAATAAAAGTGGTCATTCAGCTAGTTCTGTCCCCATCAATGCCACTTACCCAAACAAGGATCCCACATGCTGGGAGAACAAAATACATGCTTTCAGATAAGCGGAGTCCCTAACACATCAGTGGGAAGAGAGACATTAACAGAAATGCAGTCTAGAATAATCCATCTGTGCAAATAAACAAGAGTTTACTTCCAACAGCAATGGCTGAGCTTGGCAAGGGTATAATTCCTCACAGGCAGCAAGTATGTTATTACAAATATCTCACTTTGAGATATGAGCACATAAAATGCTGACTATCTTCCAATAACTGATTATCAGCTAACACTGGATAATTATGAATAGTGGTATTGTTTTCCCTGTATTTTACCTTTTTTATTTTCTTTACTAAAATTCACAACATAATCTAAGATCATTTCATCATTCTTATAGCTCTTGGGATTTTTACTTATTTTTTTTAATGTAAGGAAAAAAAAAAAGTTCACACCCACTGCTGTACAATAAGCAAACAGTTTCCTCTCCTGAGGACTATCCTGAAATGTGGAAGACTTGCTAGAATAATCCATCCATACAAATGAAAAAATAACTTACTTTCATGTGTTCCTTCCCACATATTGTCTGTAGCACAGGTAAAATCTCATTTCATTCAAACAAATCTATTTTATAGTTTTTTATACAGATTTTACATCATCCCCAGAGCCAGGTGCCGTGGGTCACCACGGGCACCCCACGCTGCCCCACAGCAACAGGCCAGTGCCACCCCTGCAGGCAGCCGCAGCCAGCACGGACTGGGATGCCACAGCCCTGCTGGCATTGCTCATGTGCCGCATGCTCAGTCCTGCTCCCAAGACCCTTTAATGGGGTCAAGGGAGGCTACGGACTCTCAGTAGTCAGATGTGGCTAATCTTTGCTGCCTACTCAATAGACATTAGCCAGTCCTCAGCAGTAATTTCCCTGTCCCCAGGAGTGGGTTAGCAGGGGTCACCCTCATGTAGACAGCAGTAGCCCCTGCCCCACAGCTTTGCTTCCCTTCTCGCTGCTCTGGGGCAGCTTTTCAGGGACCTCAGCCTTGCAGCTGTGTTTGAGGATCCCAGACAGAGTGGACTATCAGTCAGCCATCCACCACATAATGCAATTCATGAAGCTGGCCATGGAAATTGACCTTTAGGGGAGCAAGTCCTAATGTCCCACTATATGTCAGGATTGACAGTGGTCCTTGAGGATACAGTAGGAAGGGTGGAGCTGCTGTAGAGCCTGAGGCAGCTCTCCAGCCTACCTGCCACTCTGGAAAGCCACCTGATGTCACACCAGAACATGCACGTGAACCCATCAGGGAGCTCAGGCATTTTCCTTCTGAGACACTGAGGAGGATCCCATAAAGACAAGTGCTCTCAACCTGACCCTGTGTCCCAAGAGAGTGAATGCAGATGGAGAGAATAAGCATGCTTTCACTGTGATGAGAAAGGCCACAGACCTGCTAAATGCTTCAGCTACACCCCCTGTTCTGACTACCACAAAGGGAGTGCAGCTGAGGACATCTACACCAGCTTGCTCCAGTATAATGCCTCTTGCTGTCACTGTCCCAAAGCAGTGAAATGTCCAGTCCAGCATGCCCAGACTTTTGAGTCTTCTGAGTCTGTCCGGCACACCCAGCCCCGACCCACCTTAGCTGTAGTCATTTCTATAGATGGGATGACTACCTGAGGGGTGGCCCCAGCTGTGAAACTGTCCCTCTTGACACAAACTAGGACACTCACACTCAGAGACTACCCTACACTCTGCTTTTTCCTCTCGTCCTCCAGCTGTCGTGGCTACAGAGGTACAGCTGTGCCACTGGCTGCCAGTTGGGATCCTTTGCTGGTGTGGGGTGACCCTCAGCTCCTGGCTTGTCCTCCTTTGTGAAGCAGCTTCACTGCTGCTGCTCCATCACTTAGAGCATTTTTTGACTCCTGACCTATGGGTTTAGTTCAGTGTAAAGAGCAATTGAAAGTAGATAGTTATCCTCTAACAATCTTTATTTCAATAAGTTAGTGGCTTTTGTCTCTTTCCCAGAGGATAGCAGTCTCATCACAAAACCACAGCTTCAAATGTCACTTTTCATAACAGTCTTCTCATTAAGAAAGACAAACGTGAAAAATCTTAGAGAGCAAAGTGCCTTTTCACTACAAGCGATCTATAAAAACCCAGCTCCATAAATGACCTGACTGCATGCTGGCATTGTAAATCCAGCCTCTGAATATGTAAGAGAGAACAGTCTCCAAGTGCTTTAATTTCTTACTTCAGCAAAAAATCAAAGATATTTTTAAACTTAAAGTAGTATCAATTTAGGGTTTTTTTCTCTCTCTACCCAGGAGATTTGCTGGTTGTCGCTGAGGTCACAGAGTCTAAAAACCTTCCATCCAAAGATCAATGGACAGTTTTTATCTGTTCTTAATGTTGCATGCTGACCACAGCATAGCCTACCCTTTGCCCAGCATGTGTGTTATCTGAATTTAGTGTTTTGTTCCTGGGCACACCATTAGGACCCCTACAGACTATTCAAGTCTCATAAACTCTGAAGAGTAGACTTTTACCAAACTGTTCTCTCTGAAGTTTCCAAAATTTTTAGGGCCTGTAAAAGCAAGACATCAAAAATTGCTATACCGTTTTACAGAAGAATGAAAATCCAGAATATTTGGGATATGTATCATATCTGCTTGTATTTATAGCCTCACAGGACATCATCAGAATGTTTCATCCTTTTTCTGCTTACTAATGTCTAACCAAATGAGACCTTGATGGTCCTCCTGTCCAAATCCCACCAGTTCAGAAAGGTCATATCTTCAGATGATATAAGATTCTCATTGTTACACATTTCCTTCGACACATCCTCAGTTTCTGTTATTAACACATCCTCTTTGGAATTAACCTTTTTGTCAAAACCTCTAGTGTCAGTTCTATGTGGTGGCATACCCATAACTGCAGGATGCTGCGCTATAGTCTCCTGGTAAGAAGCTTGCATATGATGTACATGTAGCTGCCGTTGTTTGCTGCAGAAACACTCTGCTCCAGCTAAAAAGGATGGGCAACTATCTGTGACATACAAAATAGATAGGAAAATAACAGCCCATATCTTCAGATGTCATGGATGTCCATAGAAACTCCAGATGAAAATATGGCCCAGCTTATGCTACACCGCATGCAGCTGGCTAATGTCACTGTACACGCACATATACAGAAATGGTACTATTTTTTATGTTAAGAAGCCCTAGGTGCTTTAAAAATTGGCCTCCAGCATGAATTTTACTCAACTAAATGTGATTGAAATTAATTTGGACAATATTTTCTTAGTTGGAAATAAGCCAAAAACTTTTTTTTTTCAAGGTAGATTTTTGATACAGTACTATTATTTTTCCTTTCAGTTAGAAAAAATCTTTATTAAGAAATGAGAATTGTTATAAGAGCTTAACAAAGAGCATGGTCAACCTCCATACATCTAAGGTTAAATGACTAACATATTCTTTCTAATTTAGTAGAAAGAATAAATTCATCTAGTGACCATGTAAATTAACTTTCTTTCACATTTGTATTTTATACTCAGCTGGTGTATCAAACAGAACAAGTCCAAATACTTCCATTGCTAGTTGCCAGTTGCCTTGGTAATAACAGTCGTATCATAAAATGAACTTTGAGCTGCAAATACAACCAGACTTTAAGCACCAATGCTAAGCATTTTGTCCTTACAAAGTGCTACTGTCCAGGTCCTTGTAATAAAGATATTTATGGTACTGTTCACCACCGCCCATTTACATTACATTCTGAGAGCCTGACACAACCCTGGTGTAACCCAGTAAAGAATGTCTCCATTGCTTGCACTGAAGTATAAAACTACCACAATCCCAGATCCAACATCCCTAAGCTTTGAAAAAGGCTGGAATTTGATCCAAACTTTTGACTTAACTCCATCTGCAGTTACAGATTACGAAGCACACTCTTGGTTTCATTTTAGGCTGCAGTCTGTATTCTAATTATGCAAACCTTAGCAAAGAAAATTAAACTCATATTGACAGAGAAGGAGCTGTTACTATGCTAGTGATCACAGGTTAAGTTTAAGGAAATATATTTGTCACTGCTGTACTTTTGATTTTATGTTTTTTTTCTTGAAAAGTCAGCATACTCTGTGGGAATCTTTTTGAAAGTCCTGCCTTTAACTTTCTGAGCAGAATCTTAAGTCTTAATTTCTCTGAGTTTGAACTAATTAAGTAAATATGAATTAGATAGATTAGATCCATCTCTAAATATTTACACAAAATCACCAATGCGCGCATGGTTTATAATACCACACTCCTGACCAAATTCATACTTCATATAAAAATCTAATTCATACTTCATATAAAAATCTAAAAACACTTTAAAATGTCACGTTCCTTGACTAGTTTGTATTTGATACATTCTTCTGAAAGTATGACTTCACTGAAACAAGTAGATATAAATGAGTATATCCAAGATGGACTCTATCTATCATAAATTTGAAAATCCTTGCTTTTGAAAGCAAATACATTTTTAATACAGTCAATAAGCATAAGCAGTGTGTAGGAGTGTTTTTCAAACTATTTTTCTTTTCTCATTCTGCCTTTAAACATTTTCTGACGACCATCAGCTTTGCTTCTAAGGCAAACTCAAGGCTCATGTTAAAATAACGACACTTACCTAACAACCATAGTGTCAGATATTTCACCCATACGTATGGTTCACATTTCTGAAAATAAAGGATTTCCAGTGATCTATAATTTGTGACCTATTCAAAAATCAATGCTATATAAACTATTTTTTAAACAAGCATTCATTGTTTTCTATTGTTCTTTGTAGCACATATGAGAGCACTAAGCAGGGATCAGTCTCTCATTTTCATCACCTACCAAAAAGCCTACCTGAACAGCCATTTTAGACATACATGAATGAAAAATATCTGATCAGAATGGAGTTATTTAACAAATATCAAAGGCATTATCTTTGTTCTAACAATTTGCTTTCAGGCACAAGTCTGTGCTCTTGCAGTAAAATAAATTAGCTGTTTATACTCTTGTTTCCATTTAAGAACTACTGTTTTGCAAACACATCCACATAAAGATAACCCATCTTCAATTAAAGTGCGTGGCATTGCAATCCCCAATATGTTTAGTGTGGAAGTTTATTTGAAACCATTAGCATTTTGAATTACTGTACATCTACAATACTACTCAATGACAAGTAAAATGTCTTGCAATCTCATTTATAGAATAACATTTCTTTGAAAACTGGGTAATAGTTAGAATCATATTGTTGGATTCCTTGAAAGAACTGATTTCAAAATAACATAAATTCTTATGTTATTTTTCTTCATTGCAACGATAAAGTCGTAATGGTCAGGAAAATACGGATGAACCAGCAGAGAAAATTAAAATTGTTGTGGCTAGAAACATATCAATAGAGCTAAAGAAAAACCTCTGACCTCAGAAAGTTTTATTTTAGGCAAAAATTCAATACACGGAACTATTATCAAGCAAAGCCTGATTAAATTAAATACATTAATTTCACAATGCATCTGCTTTGCCTCAGAACTCAATGTTCCACTTTCCCTCAGATGATAGGCATTTTTCTCAGTGCTTCAGCACCAGAAGATTGGGATTAGTCAGATTACCCTTCAAAGTTTGAGTGTTTTATCCAAGAGAAACAGCTGAGCTGATGGAGCCTTACTTATCACTAATGATAGGTCATCCCTCTGGACTGATACACAGGTGATCAGAGTTGTTGTCCCAGAACTGTCGCTGGGCTTATTACCAACCACGAACATGCCATTCTACAACTATTTCTTATTTTCTCCTCCATAAAATTTGGATAAGGACCCATTTGTAAAAGTATTTCATTTACTGACAGAACATGCTACGTAAGAGTGTTATTATTATTCATATAAAAAATAAACAGAACCAAAACTGAACCTCCTGAAATTTGGATGAACACTGGAACCATATCTGAAATTCTCATTCTGACCCTGTTGTAATTTATAAATGATAAATAACAATGAGTTAAAGAAGTCCAGACTACAATGATGTATTCAATTTCCCACCCTATTTTGAAAAATAAATGTTCTTCTTTCCTTTGAGCTAGACCACTATCCCCCTACAAAGAAAAAGAAACATAGTGGTTTTAGATGCATTTTGCATTCCTCAGATAAACAGTAAAACACTGACTTGTTGAAATAATAAAGTTTGCAGTCACATATGTTCTCTTTGTGGATCAGCACCCCTCAGAAATTTAAAAATAAATTGAAAAGCCTGAGAAACTGTTGTTTAAATTGCAAATAAGGAACAAGAAGAATTAAGCAGGAGCTTTGTAGTGGGTGAAAACAGTGATCTAAACACTCAACTTACCAAGAAGCTGTTGTCTACAACCCTCCTGCAGCTTTAAAGATCTCATCACAAGTTTATCCATATTTTATGCCTATTTTAATCCTGCTAATGACAGTTGTTTAACCTATAGGTCATGAGAACTTTGAAGCAGATTTTGCAACTGCCCTCATTTCCAACTGACTTTAGTGCAAGTTGTGTGGTCCTACCTTAGACAAGTCAGAGTGATCAGAGAAGCATTAAAGAACCCCAGTAACGGACAGAAACAGATTCCCAGTTATACTAAAAAACAATTTACTGTCATTTGTCTATTTCCAGCAGCAGTGGCAGGACAATTAACCAGTCTCTATCACTAATGTTCCAACTTCCCTGTGAAATAATTCATCATTTCTGATAGGTGATCAGCTTAATCCAAAATATTTATTATTGACAAGTAACAAAATTGTATAATTTCTTCATGCTTGCCTTCGGCTGATCTTTGTTTCTTGTGATGGTAAGACCCTAGCTTGCTTTACTTTCACTCCAAGACAGCCCTGCTGAGAGCTCATTTCTAGCTTGAAAACTGAATGTGCCAGCAATTAGGGTCTAAGCATTGTTTTGCTATGAAAATCCATGAGAACAATAAATTTATGGTCGTGGTGTTAATAGGTAAGGAATATGATATATAGGCTATTTTTTGCCGTATAGTCAGGGAAAAGAATAATCCCCTCTCTATAGGGATTACACACAAAACCTATGAATTCCTCAAATCTCTTTTAGCAGTAAAAGTAAGTTAGATAGTGCCTTGGTTTTTGAGAAGCTCTCTTCAGACAAAATCTATAAACTCCAGTGTATGTTCTTCTCTATAATAGTAGAGTATTACCTACCATTTCTTGCAGGCTTTTTTTTTTAAAAAAAAAAAAAAAAAAAAAAAAAAGTTCCTGATAATCTGGGTCTTCTATGTCTAAAATCTCTAAAATCATCTGCATTCTTATCCTAACTGAAAGCCTTCTGTGGAGGATGGAGAGGGGAAATAGAGCATACAAATAAGAAAACATTTTGGAGAAAAAAATACGCTTTAAGCGATAGGATTATTTTGGGGTAACAGTTCAACAGCCAGCTTGTGCATCAGTTACACCCTGCATGAGCCTCACTGCAAGAGCTTATAGGAGACAAGGTGCATATGTTTGAATAAGGACTAATTTCTTCCAGTTCTTATAATCTTTTTAAAAACAGGAAATGCATTAGGCATCCACATTTCATTCCTCTTGGCTGCAACACTTAAAGGAAAAAAATATCAAGAATCATGCACGTCTGAGAACAGAATCACCCCCAAATACCTAGCCAAATGTATACAGTATTAATGTATTAATGCACATTACCTTGCCAATTTTATTTATGAGCAATGAATAATTATGTATCGCTTCTATTTCAGTTGCCACTTTCATTAATACAATACTCTAGAATAGTATTATTTATTTCTTTTTGGCTCCTCCCCAGTTGAAACCATGACTCTCGTTCTATATATCTTGGCTAACAGAGATTCTGGCTTCACAATTTTTATGTAACGTTTGTCTTTCATTTTGTTGACAGATTTCCTATTTGCTTATATGGGACACCCTCCTCCATTCTCCTTCTTATGGCTACATGAAATATAACAACTGCCAAGTGTTGATGAAATTTCACATGCTTTAAGAAACAAATACTAAATTTTAATATCATAAAAGCAACACAAATAACTATGAGAGAATACATAACTTCTAAGTCAGAGAAGATGTTGCCTAAAATGTGCAGAATCAGAACCGTATTTTTGACAGGTCCCAGGTGAAAAGAAATGCACTACACTGTAAAAGTTTACTATCAAAAACAGCCATCATGAATCTTTTCTCTTATGCCCTGCTCAATATTGAGTAAACAGTACATAAGTCATTTAGATGGCAATACTTGTTTTTTCCACCCAAAAAAGCACAATAAAAAAGATACTTACTGGAAAGAGTGCTGGAGAGGGAAATGAAACAACTGCTTTCTTAAGTAGAGTCATTTTTATGACACAGAACAGCAATCCTCATACAACTTACCAGAACCTAAAACAAGAAAAGCTAGGAGTCAGGCTTTGATTTCATATATTAAAAACACAGTAGAAACTGACGATGGCCTAATAATGTGTTTTATTACAGAAATTAGGCTCAAAATACTTGAGGATCCAGTTCTGAAAGATGCTGAGTGTTTCTGGTGTTTCACTGGCACTGTACTTACACAATGCTTCTAGCAAGAATAATGTTTGGTTCAAAGAATAGTGAACTTTACTTATGCTATATTATTTGATCTGCTTGTTGGTAAATTCGAGATAGTTCTATCTTTAGTTACATACTTTACATGGTTATTATTGTGTTTCTAAGCACGTGACACTCTGACTCCATCCAAGTAACACATTATAAATGTAGAGATCATTAAGAGCAGTATTGCACTAAGCAAAAACAGTGCAGTTCCAGAACTAAGAAAGCACAGATGTACGTATATGTAAATTATCTTCAAGGTTCATAGAATTTCAATATGTGTGTACACAGATCACGATGAATATAGACATAAAAATAATTTATTTTATTTCAAATAAAGTATATTTTCTGCAGAGTAAAATGGAAAAGAATAATTAATGTCTTGATTTTGCCAAACATTAACCTTCAACAAAAGGGTTAGAAAATTAAAATTTTTTAAAAAGTCATTTTCCATAAGAAATATGATACAGTATGTGATATATTTATAGTAGGAGGTGAATGTTTGAGGTTACATGTTTGTAATAGGGAGACCATTTCTCCTTCTCTGCTGCTATAATATTTCAAACAGTGGATTACCATTTTTGGATGATGTTCAAAATGTACAAAATTCAAAGACTGATGACATAAGTTCCCTTCATCTATGGTTTCATTTAATAGGTCTTGGCTATACTATTTTTTTTGACTATATTATTTTATGCCTCATAGCAGTATCTTTAAATTAGTTCAATTTATAGTAAGTGTACGCTATTAGTAGTTTCATGACTTTATTAATGAACTATTGTGCTTTGGTTAAAGTATGTACATGTCTGTGTGCGAACCTATCTGTGTATTTCTGCACACACAAATACATATTCATTAGCATAGAACACTCATTGCTTTAAACTTTTAATCATGTACAAGAACTGCAAGGTGTCTGGAGTTTTAAATGCTTTCCTGAACACTACAGAAATAAAACCAGATAAGTCATACTAGCATTTAGCAGGGATCAAGTGCTTAAAAGTGCAGTGTTCCATTTTGCTGAATTAATGCAAATGTAAGCTCTCTTCCAGTCTTTTTAAATGTTCAGGAGGATGTCAGTGCAAGGATTGAAATGAAGAGCAGAGAAACAAGTTTTTGGTTTGATTCCTTTGAGCCTCAGATCCATCCTCCACACAAAAGCTCCCGGTTTGCTCACCATGGGCGAGAGAGGCATATGAAGGGAATAGCACATTCCTTCCCACCGTACACCAGAATGGATCCTGGATGCATATCTTTGATTCTGATATTCTACCTACCTCCCACGGATTCTGAACAACCTCATGTAGAGCATGCCTGAAAGCTTGTGCTGCACACAAGAATGGGAGTAGGCTGTTCCCCATATCTCTCCCATGTAAGTTTCAGTCTACCTATGGAGCAAGTAAAGATAGTGAGATAGCTTCATTATGGTTCCTAAAACAACTCCTAACATGTCAAAACTACATAGGGTTAGAGGGTCTCAGGCTATAGGGCTTGAGAAAGTCCTATATGTTGGTCTCACTTGCACCTCTGGGCTCTGCCCCATGTGGTGTTACGCCACAGGAAACAGAAAAGGTCTGTTCTCCATTTCTAAAGGGATCACAGGCTTACCCTCCATTCCAGCTTTACCAAATGTTTTGATACCTGTTAAAGAAACAAAAGTAAGTTACTGGAGTCATTCATGTGAGAACCTCAGCTTTCATCTGAAGAAAGACTATGTCTCCATAGTCTGTAAGGGTTGGAGGGAATATCCAGAAAGCCTAGGATAACTATTCTGAAAAGCTTGCAATGTCTACACCAATTTCCAATTTGAAGGGTTATCTCCCATTCTCACTCATGTTTACTGAGATCAAAACTCTGAGTAGAGTTACTCAAACAGAGTTCATTGCTCATTTGTAAATTTGTTTTTGCACTGTGCCTTCTGTGCACTTCTGATCCTGAGGCAGACCGCTTCCAATTCCTCTTGACCCAGAGAAGAGAGGCAGAATTATCTCTTTAAAGCAGTCACTTAGCACCTTACAAACAACGTACTGTTATAAAGAAAAGAAGAGTTACAGACTAGACACAGCCAATCTCAGTGTTTAATTTTCTGGATATTTTCAGAAAAAGGATAGTAAGAAGTTGCCAGATAGTAATGAAAAGTTAAACAGAGGAAAATTAAGTGTCTACATAAATGCAGAAATCATATAATACACAGTATAAACTGAAAATGTGTGAGGATTTTCCTTCAAATTAAGCAATCTCTGTACAACTGGAAAATCAAGACACTGTCAGGGCTGCACTCCTGCAAAATAGTAAGATACTGGCAAGGCTAGTTTTAATAATCTTTTCTGAGAGAAATGTGAGCAAACAAATATAATCGATCTTAAAACAGAGTATTTTAAAATCATAGTGTTTAAGAACATGAATGACTTTAAAATAACAGTTCAACACAAAGACACATAGAACTACAGCCATACACATAAACTTTTATATTTTGTCCAGTGTCTCCTACATTTCTCTGTGAGAAAGCAACTTGAAAAGGAAGAATTTTTAACTGAGGACACCAAGAATTTCTTAAAAGATAGAGAACAAAGAAGTCCAAAGTCATGGCTCTGTTGAAAGGGGATGTACTTTTTGTCTAATCCACGGGAACAGTAACTACTAAATGATTTGTAAAATCAAGGCTTTTAGCAAAGTACTGAAGAAAAGCTTCCATTCCCCACCTTCTGCCTTATGCATTTCAAGTTTTTGATCTTTTGCCATTCTAAAGAAAAGTTTCTTTTTTTGGTCTTTTTTTTTTTTTTTTTTAATTACTAAGAAATCTATCTTCTCTGCCAGGTGTCCCAGTGGTAACCACCACACCTCACAAAGCATCTCGCACAGCTTACTCCTACTCTGCAAGTCCAGGCAGTAATATACCTGCCTTTCCCTACTTTGTACAGCTGGGCTTAAGAAGAGGTACAGAAACCATTTCAAACACTAGTGGCACATTACATTAGCATCTTTAAAAATGTAGATCCTTAGCACCAGCTGTTTCCGGCCTTGTGTCTCATCAGACAGCGGCACACTAACGGCCTGAACTGGTGATGTGGCACGGTGCATACAGACTTGAGTTGAGGAACCAGCTCTGTTCCCATGCCCCTGACTACCGGGGGTGGGAGTCTGCAGAAAGGGGTTTGCTTCGTGGGTGGGGCAAGGGGCATTAAAAAGCAGATGCTCTCCGTCTCTGATGGAAAGCTGCTATAATCAGCATACAGCATTCTCTCAGACAATCCCAAGCTTTGCAGAGGAAAAACAACAACAACAAAAAACAATAAAAATCTTTTAGCTGAGTGCATAAATGTAAGAGGATTGGCAAAATGGGTACACAAGGGTCTACCACACTACAAATTGTTATTCAAGTCTAAAGTAAAGCTTTGTTTAGGTTTTAATGAAAGCAAGAGAATTTTAACAACAGAAGTTCTGTTCTTTCTTTTTTTCCTCCCTTTCCACATTCAGTTCCTCTGCCTCTGCACCTGCTTCCAGCTTTGGCTTCTTGGCAGTGGTGCTTAAAGAGACATCAGCTGGCAGTAGCAAACTGTTAAAAGCTCCCCTGCAATGCAGCTTTGCAAATGCCAGCCATTTATTCACTGGTGCATGCTAGCTTAACACAAGGTTTCTTTCCCTCTGCCTTTTCTGCTCTTAGTTTTCACATCCAAACAACAGTTAAGAATCTAAGTCATGGCCTAGTTCTTTGAGTACCCTTTAAATGTGGTCACTTTATTTGTTGTTGTTGTAATATTTTGATCCAAAGGGTGTTGCAGAGAATTTCAACTACTGTACTGTTTCTTCTTTGCAGAGATCGCTATTAGACCACAAGTTTTGTTTTGTTTTACTATTTTGTCCTTTTAAATAGATGGTGGGATAGTGGAGCTGCCAAGCTCTTGGAGTTATTTTTTTCCTTGGCATTTCCAAGCCTAAAATACTACTCTGGAAGGAAATACATAGAATAGGTAAAGAAGACAAAAAGCATAGCAGACAACCTAAGCATTGAACACAGACTGTTCCCATGCTTCCTTAGAGAATCCATTTCAACCGGATCTACATTGTCCCAGTGTAAATTTAAAACTATTAGCAACATCCCCTTCATTGAATTCTGACTCCAGAATTCAATGTATGATAGGATAACAAAATTGACCCCTCTTGGAGTTTTGTGATTTAGTGCATCTTTTCAGCAGAGTG
This sequence comes from Rhea pennata, assembly GCF_028389875.1. Taxonomy (NCBI): domain Eukaryota; kingdom Metazoa; phylum Chordata; class Aves; order Rheiformes; family Rheidae; genus Rhea; species Rhea pennata. Next base: position 19,833,598 of record NC_084702.1, read on the forward strand.
AGAAAGTGCCCAGAATGTGTGAGAATTCCATAGCATATTTTCCTTGGAAATTTAAAGTTTATCTGTACAATGTGTAGTCTGAAGGTTCTGTTGTTTCTGGACCATGTGGGGAGCTGATAAGGAATGTGGTTTTCACAGTTCGAACTACCAGAGCTTCTCCCTGTATCTCAGACTCTCTCTACAGTCAGTTCTGGGTGGGAGAGGATTGCCCACGGGCTCTTAAGATTGCTGCAAATTGTTGCAGCAACAGCAGTGTGGCATGGGGCAGGAACGAGAAGTACACTGGAAGTGTTGTCCTTCTCTTCTCTTTCACTAAGGCCTCAGCCTGTTCTCAATAATGCAAAGATTTCTGTTGACTTTCACCAAGGCCGAATTAGCCCCTTTCTTGCTGAAAGCAGACAGTTCATGCAAGCAAGAAACTGCGTGTAAAGTAGGAGTTAACAAGAGCAGCCTATCCTGGCTTTTGGAGCAGAGAAAGGAATGTGGCGGGACACTTACAATAAAGTCATGAGGGTAGAAAGCAGTATTGAGAGGGGAGGAATGAACAGCTCAAGTCAAGCCAATGTGAATACTAGCCTGCTCTAGACTCTTTGCTGGATTAGTATTCTTTTATTCAGTAATGAAAAAGCTTAGAGGCATTCAATAGATGTGTTCTGCACCCCTAAGTATGTCTCTATCAATGGAAGCATGAAGCAGCTATATCCCAATAACCTGGTCATCCACATCTCTCTCTGAGGATCTGCTACACTGGGAATGATGCCTAGAATCCAAATGTTCTAGAAAAACTTGAAACAAATGTCTTTCTACATCCTGTTCCTAGTCCCTAACGTTCATATGCCCACTTCAAGATTTTGTGAAAATTTCTCTGCACTTTATTGAGCATCATTCATTCAGGTAGAAGTTAATCCAAGGGCTGGGTTTACACCATTAGGATGAACGTCCTGGAACATAACAGCCAGCTTTTAGCAAAACAAGCTGTTGAGCTCTACTAAGTACTTTCACAGCTGAAACAAACACAGCCCTTGTGTCGATGCAGGCACTCATTGCTGCGCAAAGCAATGGCACAAAGTGACTTAGTGGGATTTCATTCTTTGAAGGATAAACAGCCTGAAAAAGAAAGAACAAAGAAAATAAAAAAGCTTAGAAAAGAAGACTCACATGAAATGTGAGCCGTAGAAATAATAAGAGTTTGGAAATAAGAGCAAGTTTTAACAGCTTTTAGTATGAGGTGCATGAGGTCTGAAGATGTGATCAAATAACTATCTTCTGCTCGTTTTTTCCACATTCAGGGAAAAAGGAATTTCTGTCTTTCTTTTTTGTAAATAAGGATTGCATCAAAGATATCTGGCTTAATATCAATTGATCCTCATAGTTGGAACAACCTCCAATAACCCAATATTTGGCTAAGGGCTTGGGTCACAAGGGAAGAGAGGTAGGATGAGATCATTAAGTACATTTCTGCTAGCAGCTTTGAATTTGAACCCAATACCATGCTTTTTTAACCCCAAGATTACCAGGTGACTGAGAAAAAGGAGGGAGAAAATGTATTGAACTGCAAGTATTTGTCAATACAAATTTCTTATTATCCATAAATTAAATGGAATGGAGAGGAAGTGCTCAAAAACCAGTTCCACCTACATCTCTATCAGAGCAGCAGCGGCCGAGGAGGAATGCAGTTATCACAGAATCATAGAATCACAGGATTAATAAGGTTGGAAGGGACCTCTGGAGATCATCTAGTCCAACCCCCTGCTCAGCAGGGTCACCTAGAGCATGTTAGACAGAGTTGCATCCAGGTGGGCCTTGAAGATCTCCAGAGAAGGAGACTCCACAACCTCTCTGGGCAACCTGTGCCAGTGCTCCGTCACTCTCACAGGCAAGAAATTCCCCCTCACGGTCAGGCAGAACTTCCTGTGTTTCAGTTTCTTGCTCTGTCACATTGGACAACTGAAAAGAGCTTCTCCCTGTCCCCTCTAACACCTCGCTCTGGGTACCTATACACACTGATAAGAACCAACCCCCCCAAGTCTTCTCTTCCCCAGGCTGAAGAGGCCCCGCTCTCGCAGCCGTTCCTCATAGGGCGGGTGCTCCAGCCCTCTGATCATCTTTGTAGCCCTACACTGGACTCTCTCCAGTAGCTCCATGTCTCTCTTGTCCTGGGGAGCCCACAACTGGACACAGTACACGAGATGAGGCCTCACCAGGGCTGAGTAGGCCCCAGTAGAGGGGCAGGACCACCTCTCTTGACCTGCTGTCAACACTCTTCCTAATGCACCCCAGGAGACCATTGGCTTTCTTGGCCACCAGGGCACATTGCTGGCTCATGGTCAATAATAAGGACAGTGTATTTCTGGTTTCAGAAAGTTGATGTGGTAAAATAGATGAAGCAGAAAAAAATCTCTTGATCTTTGAAATCTCTGATTCTTTGAAACAGAATAGACTTCATGATAAAGTTTGAGATTTCATCCTGGCTTTATGCCAAAAGTGCTTTTCACCTAGTCTATCTCCTAGGTCAAACCAACTCTTTTAGAGTTTCTCAAAGCATAAGAATATTTACAAGCCCAGAGGCATCACACAAAACTTGAAAGTGTTGACTGGTTTTGTTTTGAAATTTTGCCTTACCCTACTAGCTGGGAAAAGTTTCAAATGTTGAGTAATTTCAGTCCTTTGAACCTCTATGAGTATGATTGGAAAAAAACTCCAACAAACTGCACGTGGATCACATTCCCCAAATTTCAGAGGACAAAAATATTTTTTTTTCTCTTCTTCCCATATCCTTGACTGCATTTATCTTCCTAACTCATTCTGATTTCACAACACAGCAATGGCCCGTTGGTCCATAATGCCAATGTTTGAACTCAACATTTATCTGGTGAGACTGAGGAATCAGGACCGTCATTTTCAGGATGCCTAACAGCCATTCTAATAGTGATAGCTCCTTCAGTAACAGTGCAGGACATGCTTGCGGACCTAAGCTGTTTATGTTATCGCTAGAATGCACTATGGCAGTTTGATTACATTCCTTCTTGTTTTTTGAATGAGAAATAAAGCACCATAAACTCAGATTTGCCCATTATACTGCATATACAATCGTATTTCAAGTTCCAGATTTAAATAGCAATACTATATATATTTATATATATATAATATATAATATATAATAATATAATATAATATACACAATGTCTCAGACAGAATATTTAGTTTTTGCTAAGGCCAGTTAATGAAATAAATATCCTAACAGAAAATCCTGTAGACATGAAGGTAAAAAAGGAAGAAGTTGTCAGTCATACTCCAGTGACTCCAGGGGCCTGTAATAGGCTGAATAATGAGAGGACTTCAAGAAAAACAAAATTCTCAAAAAACAGGAGAGACCACACAGGCACAATCCACAGAAAAATGACACGGCAATGGAATGTTGCTATCAGTCGTCCTAATTTAGGTGTGGGACTGTTTGTACAGGACAGGTAGAATTATTTAACAGGAAAACCAAAATCAGACACACACATACTCGTATGTATGTATAATGTACAAAGTCTTGGCAAACGCTGTAAAAGACTTTCAAAAGTCTTTCCAAGACACAATCTTATCTCTGCTGTTACTCCGAGTATTATTATATTGAGTGAATCAGCTATCCAGGACTTCCTATTTATTCACTTTACTTAACATATAAAAATATAAATCAAATTCATGGCCAGGCGTCTGAATATAATGAAAACTTTGGAAGACATGTTTAGTCTTTAATCTTCAAATGTTACATTTGGCTGACAAAAAGGATAGAGGAGCCTGAGTCAGAGCAGCCTTCCAGAGAATCATTGAGCTCTCGAAGTGTTTTGCAAAAGAAGTATTCTGCAAAAACAACTATCATTAATAGAACATAGCACTTTACATCTGAAAGACAGTGTGCAAAAAAAGTGGGATTTAAAGTTATAAGTGCATACACAATTAATCTTTTGTCACTGTCTGTTCCAAATCAGATGCTTAAATGCAGGCAAACCATAGGGGCTATTGGAAAGAGACACTGAAAGCTCAAAAAAGCTCAAGAAAACAGCATCAAGTTATGAGATGAATAAGTATTAATATCTGTAAAATCAAATGCTGTCTTGGAAACAAAATTTTCCCAAAGAGGGAAAAATAAAAAACATATTGAATATTTATCATTTTTCAGGTGTACAGTGTAGTTAGTTAGCTCTGTTGTAGTATCTACACTGGTGAAAACTGGTAGAATTAGAATTTATTTTTCTTCATCAAATCCCAAGTAGTAAAATTTCATTCAAAATTCCGTTATAATTTCAATCTACATATTGCTCCTCATCTCTTCTAAAATGGTAGGCAGGGTCAACTGAGCATTGCTAAACAGCTGCCACATTTCAGCCCAGAGGTGGCTGTGCTTCAGAACCGGCTTAAATATGGAACATGATGCTCTCTGCAATGCTTATTTTTAAACAGGAGCTTTTAAGAGGGCAAGTAAGAATATGCAATAGTGGGATGCCTTTCCATGGACCTAGCCAGGTACCTTAAATGGGTACTGAATTGCTTGGATAGTTTGTCAATAGATACATTGCTAGTATTTGGAAAGTCATTCAGAATATGTTGATTAATCACATTCCAAATTTGCAGGCGGGAACATGTTAATTGTTGATTTCATTCTGAACGCACTCATGCTATTTAATTTGCATGTGCATTCAGAGTGTATTAATAACTGCCTCACATTTGTATAGTCCTCCCTCTTGAAGGACTTTGAAGCGCTTTACCAACTCAGAGGGAACACGATCTGGGTGGCGCCGCACGGACAGATTTCCCTTTTTCCTCATGGTGGCCGGGAGCGGGTTCTGCCCTGTCCGACACGCTGAAGGAGCCTGTGCCCTGAGGCTAATGGCCAGGCACAGGGAGAGCATACCGGGAACCTGCATTCCTCTCCTGCAGCCGAGGCTGCGGCGAATTCACTCTGCCGTGCTGCCTGCCCGGGGCTCCCGACGCAGCCCGGTCCTGATTTTTACCGCCTGTCCCTTTTCTCTCCCACTCAGAGCTGCTTTTTATGGTTACGCTTCCAGCAAGACGAGCAGATCAGAACAGCAGGTCCCCCTCAGACTGCCACGCATACGGCACAGCACCTCCACCCGCTGTGCTTCCCCCTTCCAGAAAGGTGGGGCCGTGCAAGCGCAGACCTGATCCGTTTCCACCCTTCCGCTTGTCCTGGAAATAAATCTAAGGTTATGAAAAGCAGGGAAAACAGTTTCCAGTAGCTCCCTCCTGGATCCTCTGCTCACATGTCTCCTCAGGCTGGATGTTATTAGTTCTCCAGACTAATGCCTGTAACCCTTAAAAAAAGAATTACAGATTCTGTAGCTGGTATTTTAAAAGCTTTCAGACTAAACAGCATATAGCAGTGTCCTATGGCCTCTGTAAAACCTCACTTAGCACATGATTGGACTCTAAAGGTAGTTTGAATTTCCTTTGCCTTTTTCTTTTTCTTTTTTCTTTTCTTTTTTTTTTCTTCCAGGAAGTGTCAACAGAGGCTGCAAAACCTAACTTTTTTTGGTGCAGAATTTTTAAAGAAGGATTTATCATCTTTTTTACTAGAGGCCAAAGATAATCTTCTTTCAACTTATATTTTATGTAGGTTCATAAACTGTTGTATTTCTCTATCAGTCATGGACCATTCCATATCATTTTCTTTTAAATTTAATTGTCAAGCACAGTTAAAAGTTCAGTTCAGTTCGGTTATAAACAAACAATCCATCATTTTCCATGTAACTAAAACAAACTAAAACTCACTGACCAAATGCTGCTTTAATCAAAAGCTTCTTTCCTCTGCAAGTGGGTTGTCTTGCCTTATGTTTATTACATGTGGTTAAAAAATACTCTTATTTATTCTAAATTCTTTTACATCTAAGCACTTCAGATTCTTTTACATCTAAGCACTTCAGAGAATTTGGAGTCTACAGTGTCTTATTTATGGTTTATATTTTCTGATGCAGTAGTGTTCACTGAAGGAGAAATAACATTACTCTCTTCTCAAAAAAAGAGAAAAAAAAGAAAGAAAAAAGAAAAAAGAAAAAGAAAGAAAAAAAGAAATAGAAGAAGAAGAGGAGGAGGAGGAGGATTTATAGTCATAGACTGCCCTACTGATAGTAAAGCTTGCTTCCATAAATATGAAAATATATAAATGCACAAGGAGGTGGTAACATAAGCAAAGTCTATTTGTATCTTCATTAAAACAGCTTGCCTCAATCTTTTCTGCATCTTAACAGAAAAATAATACTGAAATTCTGAATTATATCCCTAGTTACAATACTGTGTTTTGAAACAAATCAGCAAAAGGTATTGTGGAAAAAAAAACATGGGCTAGTTTCCATTCAGTTACTCTGCTCTAAGTTTAGAGTGACTCCATTAGCATGAAAAGATTAGTCTTAGGTTTTACAAAACATAACAGATCACAATCTGGCTCGAAATCTGGTATTTTGATGCTTCTCTTCCGATAAGATCCTAGGAATAACATCTCCTTCATTTACAGCAGAAAATGCTTCCATAGGTGGTGTTCTCCTTTCCTATCTTATAGGATACCCACCACTGGATATTGTGCTAAAAGGGCTTTGGTATTCCCCAGGTTCTGACTAGCTCACTGTGGAGTCGTGGTGCACAAGAGACCCATCAGCCACAGACAGACCTGATCACCTCCGAGGCAAGACCACTGTCACTAATCTCCAAGAGCTTTGCTTGGGGTGGTTGGGGCAAAGCCACATGTGTTTTCGGAATGTGTATGTTGAGGAGGAAAGCATGGTAGCAAGAAGCCAGGATGTAGGAAGGGAGCTAGATGCTTCAGAAATTCTCTTATTTCCCTCACTTTTAGATCTCATTGGAATCTTTCCTTCAAGGCACATAGTTCAGGCTTGATGACTTGTCTATCACATTCATTCTTTCTAGGTAAACTGCTAGGTCTAGAGGAAGAATAGTAAATACTCAGCTTAATTCCCTGAATGCGTAAAGCCTGATCAGAAATCCATTGATGCCCTTGGGAAGAATCCCACTGGCTTCAGTCAGCTCTGAGCTTGCTGTGTCTGCTTTTGGAAATAGTTCACATTTGCCATCAGCTTCAGGATCATATATCTTCTCCTTCACCACTTTATCTGGATTGGCTGTACAGAATACAATTCAGTATGGGATATCACATTACATAACACAAGATAGGACATTAAAAAAAACACAGCCATCCACTGGTAAAAACATGTCCCTTTGTGAGGCCCCCAGTTCAGTCAATCTAGATGGACAAGAAGCATTACACATTGACTTCAGCTGGGAGAAAACACACGCAATCTCTCAGAAGAGTTGTTCTTTAAATGATGCAACTAATATGAACTCTAAGTTCAGAATCTGAATCTATGAGTAAACCTATGAGTAATAGGTTTATTTTACAATTATGATGTTTTTAAATAATCTCCAGAGTGTTTTATCTGTAAACCTAGCCACAGCCACCACAATGCAGTAGATCCAGAAGGAAAGCTGGACTCAGCCTTATAATTACAAGGACAAGGAAAGAGAAATCTGACCTATGGGACCAGAACAAACCATTACTTTCCATAAAAACATCAAAATTCCTACCATCTGAACAGGAGAAACTTGGCTTTTCTAGCCTCACCTCACAAATAGTCTGAATGCAGCTCTCTTTACAGAGATGAAACTGGTCAGGAGAACAGCTGAACCCTCAGCTTCTTTGAAACTTTAAAGCTTTTATCTTCTTTTATAAAACATGTCCAGCTCTTGGGAGCCCTTGCCTTTCCAACAAAGACAGACTGAGAGAGAGCAGAGAAACTAGTCTCCAAACAGCCACACTTTGGCATATGCAGTAACAGAGATTGATTTATACATTTACTACCTGTTTCTACACAAGTTTTTTATTGTTTTATTTAATCTAGTGTGTTTATTTGCATCAGACAGTGTTGCAGGCATGCAAACACCTATTTTCGATGTTGGAAAAAGATAATATGAAATCTTTCTCAAAAGATTGGAAAGGGACCAGAGGGAGAAAAAGGATAAGGGAAAGAGAGGAAAGACAGGACAATAGCAACGAAAGAGGCAAGGGCCTGTCCAGAAGAGGTGAAGCAAGGACAGTGAGCCCGCATGGAGCTCACTACTTCATTAGGAGAAGCTGGAGAGATGCCAAAGCATTCCAGAGCAGCATGTTTGTTTTTAGGACCTCCTTAGTTATAAAAGTTTTTTTTTTCTTTCCCTCCCACCTCTGCCTACCTCTTGATACTTTTTTTAGCAAAGAAGGCATATAATGTCAATTTTCCCACCATTCTACAGCCCATTTTATAAAGCCAGTGTGCATCTCAGAGATTAAATCTTATATCTGTATGCGCATGCACGTATACATCTTCTCAGCCAGATGCACAAGAGCAACTTCAGTCTCCAGCCTTCATTGCTCCGTCCACATTTCTGCGTCTCATGTCTGAGTTCTGCCATTTCCATAGATACTTTATTTTGGTTTCCCCAATAGATTTCATAATGTGCAGCATACTTACATTGTGTAGGTTAAGCCAAAAGAACAGTTGGTCTTTTCTCTTTCCTAATGGCTCAGGGTGCTTGTACGAACAGTCTTGTGTATCTTGTTTATGCACATCTTATTTTGTAACCTGCAAGCACTGCTACTCAGCTTAGCTGCTGAGTGTTGATTTGCTTTTCTCTTCATCTTTCTCCTCCCTCCATCCCTCTTCTTCCTCTTTTTTTTGCCTCCTCCTCCTCTTTTTTTTTCTTTTCCTCTTTGCTAGTGTGCTTCCAGCATTAAAAAAAAAATGTCTCTAGGATTCCTTAAGTCCCTGTTGGCAGGACTCCTTGTTTGAGGTGCAGGTGTGCTGGAGACCTCCTCTGTGTCGTCGCCACAGCAACCCATCTGTCTAATCTCCTGAATATAAAAAGAAGAAATAGAAAGAGAAAAGCCATCCTCCCCCTTCTGCTCTGTCCATGAGCCCGAAAGAAGGATATCGTCTCCAGGCATTCCTCATAATTCCCCAGCTATTGCCCAGGCAACAGCCACAAGGCCCTGTGGAGAGAAAGCCGTCCCTGTCCCAAGTTCACGCCACCACCAGCACCAAACTCTTCCCTCCCCCTCTGCGTGTTTCTCCTCCTTTTCTGCACATATATGCATGAGCATGTGCACGCACGCACACACAAACACGCACACGCACACACGTGCACAGGCACACACAAACGCATGTAAAGAGTTTAGACCCTCACACTTCACCCACACCTGGCCTCTGTGCAATAGGTCAGATGGTGCATGCACACATTTCATCACCCTTGACTCCAACTGACTCTCTGTCCCCAGAATAGGCACTGGGAGAGGCCAGTCAAACATGCAAAAACTGTCATCGCTCGAATACTTACTCTGAGATGACCCCCTGTTCCTTCTGTTGTGGCTCATTTAATGATTCCCTGCTGCCAATGACAGTGTCAATGTCAGATCTAACTTTGTAAAGTTCAGCCTCCCATAGAAGAAATCTGGAGAGCTTTACATTACACGATAATTGTCGAGTTCATGTGGCGCAGCAGCCCTGCTACCTAGAGACAGATACTTTGGAAATGCCAGCTCAGGGCTGGGCTCGAAGCCTTGGGAGAGTTTGGGAGAGGCCACTGAAAGAGGGTTTGGAAATCTCTGAAGATATTTAAATCTCTAGTCACCTTTCAGGCAAGCTGTGTTGCCACAAGTGTATTTATCTGCTAGAAAGCAGACTGGTGAGAGAATTCTCCTTATCAAAGCTAGTAGTTTAAAAAGTAGTCCCTTGCAGTTTCAGTTATGACAGCTGTTTCTGGTATATGAGGAGGTTTTTCAGAGCTGTAGTCTCTCTCTCCCCTGCATCCAGCAGTGAAAGCTCTCATTTGTCTTCCCACCATCATGTTGATGCAGCTGGGTTTGACGCTGCTTACCTCAGCACTATTTTTTTGTTAAAAGACAGAAGGCTTACTTATGATCCCAGCCTTTTCCTATCAAATGACACTCAGCTAGTGGTTTTGGTGACTTATTTACTGGCACTATCCTAGTAAAAACAAAAATGAACGTTCACAACTAATAAATCTTTGAGCTCAGATAGCTTCAGCTACACTGGTAGGATTACATCAAACTGTCCAGACTGATAGCAGTGCTCCCTGGGAACCTGAATCCCGGCAAAAAGTTCCAGAGAGGGAATGCCTCCATATTATTGCATCCTTTTTGCTTTCACATGGTCCGTACTTTGATCATGTGGTGTATGTGATATTTATATGCACAGTGCTAGGGAGAGTACGTCAAAAAAATAAATCTTCCCTCTTGCTTTTGAATCTATATGGAACTTTTTAGTATAGGCTAAATAGAGAAGAGCATAAACAGCGTAATAATGTAAACCTCACCAGAGTGACTAGACAAGTAGGAGGAGAATTTTCATCTTTCTCAGCTTCACTAAAGGACATCATTTTACTGTGAACAAAAGGTCAAGAAAGTTTAACTAATGCAACTGTATTCTGTGCACTGCTGCATGCAGCTGAATCCTCCTGAACACTCCCTCCATGACATTACTGGAAGTGAATGAGCTCCTTCAGCGCACTGATGATAACATTGTTTAGCACTGCATTCCTCCTTATGTTCACTGTAACTTCCTTATAAAGCAGAGGTATAATATTTCTACCAGTGACAGTGCTCTGCTCTCTAAGCCTTTGACATAGCTCCCTGTAAAATCTTTTCACATTGTAATTCAGGAGGGATAGTGCATGTTTTGATAGTGTCAGGCAATTGTGTTTATAGTGAAGTGACTGTTTCTATTAACTTGCAGGCACAATTAATTTGACAATGCATTGAACAGCTTGGAGTTTGGTAAGCTCCATCAGGCATATCTTGTTTTAAAACAAGGAGATGAACTCTCATTCAAGTGATTACATTTCATGAAAAAGTAACTCCCTGAAACAGGACAAATATAGCCTAGTTTGTTTGTAATCTAGCAGTCTTTACCAGTTCCTTATGCTTCTTGCTTTGGCAACAGCAAAGGAGAAAAAAATCTGAATAAACCTACTAGGTGACCTATTCTTCTTGCTGTACAAATTCTCCTAATAGTCCAAACATCTGCCTAAAGATGGATAAAGTCTGAATGTGAGTGCCGCTACAACAGAAATAAAAATATATGTGGCAAGGTAAATGATGGGGAGAAGAAATGAGGGGACCATTTGGAACTAAGCTTAGAAGAGCTTTGTGGGAGATATGTAGATGAGGCTTCATTAAAGGAGAAAATGCAGGATGTGCTATAGCTCTGACACATTTTCTTAATGAAAAGCGTGATAAAGCAGTAATTCTGCCACCCTATGACTCCATTTACCAGATCAACACATGAAAGATTTAAGAAGACGAAAGGTTCTGCATTTAACCTTGGCAGTTTAGAGACTGCTGTCCAATGCCAATAGCTCCCACAGGTTCCCTATATGACCTTGGTCATCTCAAATCACTTAATCTTGCATTGTCTCTATTTCCCAACCATAGAAGAGGAACAATTCTTTGTCAGCCTTTGTTTGTTTTCTCTTTAATTTAGACCATAAATTTAGCCCGTTATTTATTTAGACTTCAAGACAATGATTCATGCCTAAGTGTTTGCATAGTATATTGCACATTCGAATTCCAATTTCCTCTGAGATTGTTAAACAGGACAGATATTTTAAAATATAAAAGTAACAACTTTTGTTATTCGTGCAGCAGAAAATAAATATGATCCTGTAATAAAAATACAGTGAGTTAAGGAAGACACTTCTCTTCCATATAGTACTGCTACTATGTTAACAAGGTATGTGATTTCCAGAAATATTGAAAATTTTAGTAAAGATATTAATTAAATTAATATAAGAGACAAACTCCAACATCCAAAAACATAGTAAATGATTTAGAATTGTTTCTTTCACAAGTATGCCTGCCTCAAGCTTTATCCAGCATTTCAATTGTCTGTGAGAATCACCTTTTTCTACATAGATCAGAGGTTTGTCTTCATTGAAGAACAGCAAAAATACTAAATACTTCTAAATACTAAAGTTTTAATAATCAAAGGAATTGAAAGATGTATGTTTTTCTCAGAGATACTAGTCATCATACAGTGTTACAAAGTGTCACTACATTCTTCCAGTGCTCTGAACCACATGTTCTTCAAGGGAGAGATGTTTATACGGCTGGGAGCACAGGCACTTCCTATTGCTGCAGGCAGGAGTACCACTGTCTAATGCTAGAGATTCAGTCCTGCTCATATAGCACTGTGATACAGACTGATCTAAATAGTTTGCAAAAATCAGACTCTAGCTCAGGTTAGCGCTGACGTTATCGCGCAGAGTGCTTGCCGACTACTGCGGATGTCATTGCCAATGTGGAAAATAGGTCTCCTAGTTTCACTGTCTGTCTTTGCTGTACAAATGTATATTTATATCTTTATTGTACTGCCTCTAGCAGCTATATGCAGATGTCACAAAGATAGACCCTGGTTCTGTCTTGCTACATGGCATGAAAGAGCCCAGATTCAGATCCTGCTTTCCTGTTACAAGAAAAAGGAAATGATGGCTTTAGTTTCAGTGACAGTACTCCACTCGTAAAAGGGATTTGTTATATTTTTCTTTCATCCAGCATTCACTTATTTTCAGTTGCACTCCTTTAGAGATCTAGACAGACAAATGTAGAGCCAGGGAGGAAACTTACTTAATAGCCACATCCTTATTCAAAGAGTTCACAGCTTGTATGGTCAGGAGGGATCATTGTATTCGCCTGAGCTGACCTCCAGCCTAACACAAGCCATTAGAATTCCCTAGAAGCCCTTGATTAGCTGGAAAAAAAAAGATCATATGGTTGCGCTGAGGACAGATGATTACACACAACATCATTAACATTCCCACCACAGATGTCTCTGTACAGCCTTCATTTAACTGGAGAACTAGCTCTAACCAGTATGCCAGACAGGTAGGTTTATTCACCCCAGGCAAAGGCAGAGGCCTACAGTGTACTGTCCTTAAATGCAAGCGAAGTAACCCCCACTGAGTGTATCTGCCTTTGGAAATTCCACCGAAGTGGAAAGTCAGTTTTGAAAACTACTTGTTCCGCTGCTTACTGATCTCTCCTGATGGCTGATAGTCCCTTCATTCTCTTCAATGCTTTACCTTCGATTTAGTTTAGAATTTAGATGTTCTTGCTAACATGGAATTGTACAAAAGAGAGTTCATCCAAGGCCAATTTCAGCTATACATCAGCACCCCTCAAAAGTAGCCCATACCTAATACACTTGGGAACAAGATGCTCCACGCACTTATAGAGTTATTTGATCATTCACGGGCTGAATCAGTTGAGAAGAAAACTTCCATAAAGTGGACTTTTCAGCTAATTCCCTGGATTTAGAGAAATATTTCTTTGTACATTATGCAAGGAAGAAAATCTGATTTAGACCTAGGTATACTAAAATCAACAGTCATGGAATCTCTGCACCTGCATAAATCACTGCACCTACATAAGTACTGACACTTAACTCATCCAAGAAATGTGATTCTGCACCTGAAATCATCGGAGGTTAATGAAATGTCTGTGTTGCCTGGAAGCTTTGTTTTCTATCAGTCACAGGCAGACAGTACTGCATTTTGTTCTTATGCGTTCATTCAGCATAAGCATTGGAATAGAGAGTGAGACAAAATAATCAGAGAGAGTAGTGAAAGGAAATGATTGAGCAGAATTAAACAAGAAAATATAACAACACTTTATTTATGCAGCTTCCCAGACAGTGATTTCTTCTGAAAACAAAAATATTAAAAACTCAGGGTATTAAGTGTGTATATATGCATGGCTTGCAACTATAAATGAACAAGTGCTGACTGATACCATTTCCCAAAAGCAAAATTCTTCTCCAGTACGCAGAGTATAGCTAGTTCTTTTGCAAATTTCTGAGAGAAAGGTAGAAAGTTCTCTCCAAAGGCAGATGATCAGAATGCATCAAGAAATGCTCAGTGCTTAAGTTTTCTTTTTTATTTTATTTCATCCTTCTCAGTCCACAGGAGTTGACTGGTCTACCGATAGAGGTAAAACCCTCTAGCTAATATCTAAGACATATAGAGTCTTATGATTATTTTTCTCTCCCATAAAAGCTGAGGTTTTCATCCTCTGCATCCTCTCAGCTACTCTTTGCAGTAAAGTGCAGAACAAACCTGTCATTAAGGAAGTGATTCAGACTCCAGAAGATGTGAATGCAGTTCTCAGTCATGTGCCTTGGAACTGGTGGAATGTAAGTCTTGCTTATAGGTAAGCGGAAATCTATATTTCACTATATGTCTAATTTGTCAGTGTTTGGAGACATTTAGCCTTTCTTTGATGCTTTTATGGAAAACAGAAGACACAGAAGACTTTTCAGATGAGGTCTTCTTACAGGCATATATTTATTACTTCTTTCCAAAAACAGTTCAAAGATGAAATTTAACAGAATTTTGCGTAACCCCTTTGCATCCAGATTGACCATTTGCACTAGAAGTGGATTACAACCTTGGCCTGTCTTTCCCTTTATCTATTTTTCCTAATTAGTCGGTAAAGTCACCAGGAAAAACCTCCCACTGTTTATTTGGATGGCTAATACAATGGAGTCCTGATCAGGAGGTCCTGATCTTAGCCAGGGCTGCCACATAATACTGTAGTTTATGTTATCAGTACTATTATTGTCAACACCACTACTATTACTATTCTGCTACAGCATGGCTTTTCTATTGGACACTACAGCATTGCTTTACCTGTAGAGGTGTGTGCTGCTTCAACCCACAACAACTGTCAAGACATTTTTAGAACAGCTCTTGAGTTCATTTGAATCTGTCTGTACCACTGAGATAGTACAGTCAACATGAGTTGTCAGCTTGATGCTGGGAAATCTGTGCAGCATGTTTGACACTTGCTAGCAAAGAGAATAATATAGTAGGAAATATTTTACTATACCACACTACTGTAGGAAATACTACAGTAGGAAAGGCCTAATAAGCTTCCAAGTCTGTTAACAGACAATACAAGTAGAAATGAGTTACATTCTGCCTTGAAAGCTGCACAAGGTGTGTATTTTACCTCACATTTTAGCATTTCTTTTGTTTGCAAGTATCACCAATAGAGATTGCAGAGCTGTGAAGTTGTCCTACTTTTGAACTTGATTTGTGAAAGTCATTGTGAGTTTTCTATGTGAGCAGATCAAAAGTAATAAAAGAAAATGGTAGGTTGGCAAGACAGTACAAGATTAGCAATCCATTTAGCAACTTCCAGATTAAAAACAACTCTGGGAAAAGCCTGTGTACGCATATTAGGCCGCATAAGTTGTATGTAATGACAGCATGCACTGGGCCTGATCCATATCACTGTGAAGTTGACAGAAAAGCTAGGCTCTAGACCTGCCTCTCAGAGGTCTCTAAAACTAGAGAGAGTATTAGTATCTAAGTTTCAATCTGAATCAATATTTTTCATGTCAGGAAGCAAAAGGTGAAAGCTAGGAGAAAGTTACTGAAATTTTGCTGTTTCAGGATGAAAACAAATCTTTTTTAAAAATGAAACTCTGCAATATCTCATGCAGACAGTATGTATGGAGTATTGAGATAAACAGATTGCCACATTCCGAAGCTCAGTTTATGTACAGGGTTCAGAAGTAAGTGTAAGTCAATAGAATGTCTTGAGCTTTCCCCCCAAGTTTTATCTTAACTCTTTTTCATTAAACATGAAAACATGATATCATTATGGTTCTCTCATGTTCTTCCTTCTGTCACCAAAACTCAAGTCCAGGGCACCCAAGTCCATCATTTTCAGAGTGTACCTCCTCTCAAAGAGAAGTCACAAAAAAGACGACATTGTCCTGCGTTTTCTCCAGGGTTGGAAAAAATACTAAATTTTTAAATGTATCTATAAGGTATTAGGTGAAGGTAAGTACCTGAAGGTTTTTATCCTAGTTCTTTTTCACCACCATTCCATTCACCAATCATCTGACACATGTCAATATGTGAAAGATATAAGATTTGTAAAGTTGAATGTCCCAGTGCTACTGATATAACTAGATGGCCAATTTTCTTCATATCTCCTCATCAGTGAAAGAATACAAATACGTATTTTGCTCCTTTATGCTCCTTAATGCATGAAGGAATTTGAAAGAAGAGGCTGGGTAAAGGCAATGTATACGTGTAACTTACTATTTTGCAGTCCCCATAGACTGACATCACACAATGTCTATCTACTGAAAGATCTACAGAAACAAACATTTCTTCCTTGTCCAACCACCAATGAGCAAAAAAATTCAAGATGAGACAAGAACATAGAGACATAATAATCCCCTTTCTTCTTCTCTGGGAAACAGAGAAACTTTATTTAGTAAAGTTTTTTAAAAGAATTATTAGAGCTTGTCATAATTTGTTGCTGAGTGGAACTACCTATACCTCCATGTGCTATTGGAAATACTTTCACATCAGAATGATCTAGGATAAAGAAATTTTTTTTCAAGACAAAATAGCAACTTTCAATGTAGCTTTGGGAACTTTTCACGCGTCTCGCCTTTCCATAGTGGTGTATATTAACAATGCTAATATAGGTGGCCACAGAGAGGACTGTGTTGTCAGAACTTTTGGCCACATTGTACCCTTAGGATAAGATGGGGACACTGCAGTCACATCAAAGTACTGAGTTGCTCATACTTTCAGGAATCAACGTACGTTTCCTCATGCTTGCCATAATGCAGTATGCTTGGCTTTCACTACATCTAACCACGGCAAGTTAATGATGCCAGTGCTGGCCCAGCTTTCAAAGTAAATCATTATTTTAAATATCTTGCAGCAGACTAGTCTGCCAACAGGGAATGATCATTGAGTCTAGTTCCTGTTGTACTTGCACCATGGCCAGGAGCCGTCTGCTTTTTGGCTAATTAGAAGCATGGTAGGAAATATGAGGTTTTTACATTTGCACATCTAGTATCATGCACATTTGCAGTATAAATGCCCCTTTAAAACACCAATAGAATTTAGAAAGAATAGTTTAGATTATTTCTGACACCTACATCCTTTAGTTCCTGTATCATCTTGACCATTAACAGGAAGAGAAAGGGACAGCTCTTTATTTTTAATTAGATGCTCTCTCCTTCGCTCCAGCAAAATGTCTTTTGATTAAACAAAACACACTAATACATGAAACTTGTCACTTGCCTCAGATTACTAAAGTGTACATTCAAGTACTCTTTGTTAAAAATATAAAAGGAAACACACATGGATAAGGTCTCATTTAGTTAGCAATTACTGTCATCCAAGCACAAGCCTATCAGTTCAAAAGTGCATGACAATTTTATTAGCAATAGTTTTAGATTCTGTATTCATAGTGCAGTTTCCTTAGGCATTAAGAGAAAAAGTACTGTTTTCCATACTGCAAACTGTATTTATATTTCAAGACCAAGTTCTCAGAGTGAAAGAGCCTTCATATACTGATCAGGAAAAACAGACTTGTGCTATTCTCTAGAAACAAGAAGTTAAAACATCCCATTGATCAGGGCACCAGATTTCTGAAGAGAGGCCAAACGAACGCTTGAATTCAGGCTAAACCGTAAGAGTACTATAGTTTCCGTTTTTTTCAAATGGATGGGCCACATCCTTAAAATAATCTTGGAAACAGTCTGGAGCTGAACCAAGCCCAAATCTGAGGCAATGTTGGAATGCAGGTCTTAGATCCGATGTCTTTCCTCTCTCAGCTTGGCACTTAACATTTCATTTAAAACCTTTTGCCTATATTTGCTATAAACATGACTTTTTACTGTAATGCAGATGTAGTTTTGTTCAAATTCAAGAAGACCACTTGTGCTAAGATTTCTAACTTCATTACAGCTCTTGCCCCTGGCTCTCTTTGCTTACTTTGTGCTGAGTTATGTTTTTCCCCAGCCACCAGAAATAAAACTAAAATAATAAACCTGAAAACATAAATCAGATAAAACAACAAAATACACTCCATTAAAATAACTCAAACCAGCAGGAATGTTCATTAATTAGAGGTAAACAAGGACACCAGTAAATCACAATAGAGAAAGACAAGGAGAGAAAATTTGAATAAATCTCAGCAGCACTTTGTAATATTATATGCTATTAAAATGGAAGATGTTCCATGGACAAGTTTGTACATTTCTGATTTGTTTGATATACTTTCTTGGATTATTAATATGCTATATATCTGTTAGTCTCCTGTGTAAGTAAGAATGAAGACAGAAAAAAGAAGACTTATCTTCTTTCTCTAAAATATTTTACACGTGTAACGGAAGCAGTCTTTTGTCCCAAAGGTTAGTGACATACTACTCCAGTTTTACCATATATTCCTCAGAACTGTTCTTTTGTAGACTATAGTAGCAGGTTGCTAATATCTCCTGTGCAGGGCAATTCACAGCTCATGCTCCCCTCTGAGACTATGACAACATTTGGAAAGCTGTTCAGCATACTAAATTTAAAGTTAACGTTTGGCAGGTTCTGTAGAACTCAAGTTTGGCAAGCAAAGTATAATAAACAAAGTGGCATTATTTTTCATTTAACAAATATAACTCCTTGAAGATTAAAGGTGTCTGTGGAGAAAGTGGCCCTGCATGAGTTCCTCTTTTTTGAAAGAGGAGACCCAGTTTATACAAATGAATTCTGTTTTAATTAGCATGGCAGCAGCCCCTTGTTTTGACTCTGCTGTTTCAATCATTTGCAGCTCACTTTGCTAAAGCTGTCTTTAAAAAGAAAATTCCAGATGAACTCAAAGAAAAAGGATTATTCAATTATTTCACTTTAAATATGACCTTTTTCAGACAAACTCTGTAGAGCTGCCCACATGGAGTAAGTTATCAAGCTATGACTAATTGAATGGTCTTCAGCTCCAGTGATGTCCCTCAAGGTTAACAAGCTAGTTCAATTAAAAATAATATTAGATGTAAAGAAGAGGGGAAAATCCAGCATTTAAACAAAGAAATCAAAAACTGGCCTGCACTGAGAAAGTCTAAGACACAATTAAGGCAAGTCCTCCATCTCTCAAATCAATCCATTGTGGAGGACAAATAGAAGCACCATAGGACATGTTAAGGATGGAATACTAGCTTTGACTTCCTGGCCTCTGCCAGCGTATGCCAGATCCTTAATGCTATTAAGTCAAGAAACTTTTAATGCCGTTGAGTAGAATAGGAACAGATATGTTAATTATGTACAGGATTTCATTTTATAGTTAATAATGCCAGAAACTCATATAAGGAAAAGATTTTGGAGTTCATAATTCAGCACAGTTCAAGTACAGAGAGTTAAAAGGGGCAGATGAGCCTTTTACACTCCAGTTAAGCATTGTCAGGAGCCAGTGGTCCATTGCATCAGGCTCCAATTTGAATTGACACCCACAGGCCCATCTTACACATTCAAAGAGTGAAACTGCTCAGTGAGTTTCAGCTCTACATTTCACACACAGTAGGTCCACCCTCAACATGGATGCTCATGAGATCAAATTCTTCAGACATGGTCCAGCTACATTCACCTCCCTCTGTGCTCTGCCTGTTCATAAGACAGTCTCATCTCCTTAGTTACAATAATGACAAGCTCTCTCAAAAATCCTAAGACATTTTTGCCCTAGGAAATGTTCACCAGAGGTCTTCTGTATGTATATTTCCTGTGGTTTATATTGTTATTTGCTAACCTCTCATTAAGGTTTTGGCAAAATTCCCTGAACTTAAAAAAATAAATAAATAAAATAAAAGAGCAAGAGGTAACATTTCCATTAAGCTTTTCATTCACCGGTCCATAAAACCTGAAAAGTTACTGAGGTAAACAGGGGCGCCACGATCATGGCAGCACCCTTGCTTTTGGCAGACAAAACAGCAGTCCCCTATTTTCTGTCATCTGGGCTCAGGTAGAAAGGTGGGTCTCAGTAAGTGCAGTGTTACCTACAACCATGCCACATCGCAGCTTCCCCTGCAGCAATTACATGAGACTGAAGACTGCTCTGCCCCAGCCAGTCCTTTTGTCTGCCTCACTTAAATGAGTGCCACAGCACCTTCCCACACCCACCTTCCACCCATTGTGGCCACTGTGCCTCTCTAAAGCATTTCTCCTTTTACTGCCCTAGAGGGAATCCAGAGCTCTCTACCAGTCAAGCCAGGCACAGGGAATTAACACAACGGGGCCCACAAGCCCATCAGAGTATGGCACACATGGGAGAAATCTGAGCAAGGCGGGCAAAACGGCTACAGAGCTCGTTCTTCTTTCATTTTGATCCATTACGGATCAAGAATACTTTCACTGAAATGATTAAGTAAATCATACTTAACTCATACCATACTGAGTAAGGAGAGAGGTCAGGCTCTTGTTTCTAAACTCTCATTTAATGTGCATGACAAAATGTTCCTGTAGGTTACATCAGACATTGTTAAATAAGTAGCTTTCTTTGCCTGAAAGCTTTCTGCCATTACTAGTATCAGAATCCTTCTTTCTGATCTTGACTATACAACAAAAAGTTGGCACTCTTCTGGATGAAATTTGTATTACTTTCTTTAGGGATGATAACAAACAGGAAGCTAATAGATAATTTATTACTGAAGATTAAGGCATAAGTACGGACTGACAATTCCTGTAGACAGCACTTAGTCTTTTTCTTCTTCCCTTGTCTGGATTTTTTCATCATTTAAGTTTGCAACTAATGTTACCTCTGGAGATTGCTTACAGACACACACACAAAAAAGCATACAGTATGTGAAAAAATGTTGCTAGACCTACTTCATGATTTTGTTTGCTCCAGTAAACTACTTTTTGTGTAACTACCCCACAGTCTGATTGATAAAATCTGCTTCCTCCACCTTGTGAATCAAGTCAGCTTTGCAATTTGCATTCTCCCTGCTTCCAGCTGGGAATCTGAGCATTAAGTTACTGAATACAGTCAAAATGCAAAGAATAAATTTTTTGACTCACTAGCTACCCAAGAAACTTTACAAGATCCCTTTATATTGAAGCATGTCATAAGACATTAATGTATATAAGGATGAGCCATAAAGCACCACGATACAACAAAACTATGTCTGTAGAATAAGAACTACTTTGACTGTGCAGCATAAAAAAATGCACAGTTTCAGGACTTTTTGCTTGGATATACAGCTAAGTTGGTCATATGCACAGCATGCCTTTCATTATCACCATGCCATAAGGAAACATTGCTTTTTTTTTACGGATTTGCTGCACATGCGCAAAGCACAGCTGTTAATGGGCAATAACTCAGTCAAATAAAAGTCTCTTTCCAGTAGAACATTCAGAAGGCATTGATCTATGAAAAAAAAATCCCATTATAAATTTTCTGGATTTTTTTAATTACACACTGTCACAAGAGATCCGTAAAAAGAAGACTGCAAAAATGGATGAAGTAAGAAAGACAGTGATTGCTGATTCTCTTACACTCTGCTACACTTAGGTAGAACTACTTTAGTTGAACTCAAGCATTCATTGAAAGAATTCTCCTTCAAACAGACAAAAGGCCAGAAAAAAATTCAGCCATTGGAATTGTTGTCAAATTATCTCCATGTAAGATTAAGAGCACATTAAAGCCAACCTCATAACAATGTTTTGCAGACAATTTGCTCATCTTCACCCCCCCAAAAATTGCTTTTTTTTAAAACTGGATGCTCATATCTATTATTTTCTTCTGCCTCTTCTTATCTCTTTTGATGTCTCTCAATCCCCAAAATCACGTGTATTTAAAACTTAAAACTAAAAAACATTGCACTTTCTAAGCTGCATGAGTCGAGTCTAACTTAAACCTTGGTTAACCAGTTTAGAAATATATGTGATCTTCACTACCATAGCTACAGGAACATTTCTAAATCTAATATACCTCCCAGTCTAATATAGGTTTAATGAATTGTCCAAGTGTTGACAGTTCACTAGTGGGAACATTACAGCTCAGAGACTAAGCTGCCTGTCCAAGGTCACAAAGGACCTCTGCAGCAGAGTGAGGAATTGAACCCAGATCTTGCGAACTGCAGAACAATATCTTACTAACAGGACCATTCCTACCGTTGCACTAGTGAAAGTCAAAGGCTCTATCTACACAAACGCTTGCCCTGCTCTTAAGCATGCCAAAGTGTCTTCAGTTGCTTTCCCCTCACATAAAAATATCTATTCATCTTTTAAATCTTGACCACCACAAAAAAAATGGTATTCAACATGGGGCAGGACAATCATGAAAACTAGTTGGGATGGAATATCAGAGCAGGAGCAACATCTGCGCCCAATCAAATGATGCTCCTGCTTTGTCTGTGTGAAAGTCTGTCAAGTAACCACCTGCTTCAGGCAGCAATTTTAAATATGTAGGTATGGGACTCATACTGCACATCCTACCCCAGCATCAGCATAAGCAGTGAGTTTAGGTAAGTTTCTAAATTAGGCCTAGCAAATTAACTCGTGGTTACTTTTAAGCAGCTGAAGCCCTGGGCCTTTGCTCTCAAGTTCAGCACACTAGAATGGGACATCAACCTCCCCTCACGCACACTGCAACAGCTAGAATACAAGTATCTTTGACAAACCAACTACTTACATATTCATGCTTTTTACAGCATAAAAGGTGAAAAACAAAGTGGGAGTGATAGAGGGGTAGGTACACTTCCCACAGCTGTACCACAAAAAAAACATATACATATATATATATAGGAGAGGCAGCAAGCTGTGCTGTATAACAGTCTATGCACCATCTGTATCCCTCCGAAGAACATTAGTTTATTTTCAGACATTAAATAATATATTGTTTCTAATTTATGCGAACATCTCAGTCCGTAACATTTGTTTTCACAGAAAAGATTGGATTGTACTCATTTCTTTAGACCTCTCATTTTCAAATGGTTTGTATAATTAAGCATAGAACAAGAATTTACATTTCTAAACCCACCCTTTCTGGAAACCATTTTGCTGAACGCTAACCTTGGTAGTATTTTGAGTCCTTTAATTTAGTCAGCTGCTTACATTTTGTAAAGTAGGAAATAAAGTAGGGAAATAAAAGCTTTGGAGAATTTTCCATCAAAAGACTTGAGCATGGTCTGCATCTCTTTGTTGTGAGGGTTAGTATTTTTCTCCACAAGAAGCACCAATGCAATTGCAAGTCAAAAGCTATTCAGGAATATGAGGAGTAGAAAGCTGGATCAAAACATAACAAAAACAAGCATGACAAACAGCTGGGACAAGAGAAAGGCAGAACCTGGATTGCAGCTATGCAGCTGGAATTTTCTTTGAATTACCAGCAGCCCTCTCAAGTTATCTTTTAGGCAAAGCCTATCCTATGTAGAATAAGCAGGAATAAACTAGTCAGGGAAATCAGTCCACAGAAGCTCAGGACAGACCATTTTCTGAACACATTTTTCAGACTGTTTGTAGAATTGTTTAACACTTTTAGTGATACAGACAGGGACAAACAATATCTTTATCCCAAAACTTGCTCATCTATTCTAGAAAGTGCTACACCCAGGCTGTCTTGAAGTGAAGGGGGAATATAAACTGAAACCATAAAACCAGGGCACATCCTGGAAAGGACTTATAAGTACAAGCAAACAAACACGACACAGGAGTGATGGTAATTTTCAGATGGCAAATGTGTCATCCAGAGAGTTAGTGAAGGTTAGTATATCATTTAGTTTGGTAAAAGATGTTGGTGGAGCTGTAACTACAGGCCCATAACTCCAAGTGACATAACTTCTGGATGTCATGAAAGCAAGCCAGAGGAGTTGTTTCTTTTAATTCTCTTTGTCTGCAGCCACTGCAGAAAAGCATCAGCTGAAGTGCAGCTTACCAGAGACTGGCCTAGGGACATGATGTCTGCACAGAAGTATTGTTATAGACAACAAAAAAAAATGGAAACTCATGTTGCCTACATACTAAATCACAGTAGGTTTCCCTGGCCTCCATGTCACCTTCCTGGAGTACAGTAAACGCTCCACTTGCTTCCCAATTACAGAGCTCATAGATTGTGCAGTTAGATAAACATGCTGTCTGTGACTAACCTTAAGGAATGTGTAACTAAACCCATCCAGTAACAAATTCCCTGGATGGTTGCTAAAGCTATCATTACAAGTGGAAAGAAGGTGTTTTACTACCGCAGGTCTTCCTGGTCAGTATTGCTGACCAAGATTCAGTTATTGGTTCAAGTATGTACACTCTTTTTTCTCTCATTGAACTGATTTAAACAAACCTTGGTTTTAGGTGGAGGTTTTCTCTTTTAGAGTTCAACCAAGAGGCAGTTAGAAAATTGTTCACCATGGTGCTCCTTAGTTTCACTACAGCCACACCTACCAAAAAAAAAAAATAATAAGTATGGTGGCAGGCTTGTTAAAATATGCTCAGAAATACTTATTAGAAATAGTTATCTGGCACAGGAGATTCATAAACACAGCCATCCCAGAGGTGACTGGACTGGACCATGCCTAGATTTTGAGCTATGAGGACTGACCATCAACTAATGTAAATCTGTAAATACGCAAAGCACTGTCTCCAGCTTTTCATCCCACTTATATCTTGCCTTACTTCACCTTATGCTATGTTTTTCATAACTTCTTAATCATGAGATTTCTTAAAAAAATCTCATGAATATCCACTGAATGACCACTGACTTCAGGAGCAAGGAAGAAGTTTACTTGTCTTCTTTTAAGGAAAGCTTCCGTTTCAAGCTTTTCATTGTAGCTACAAGAATAGAAACTATTCTTCTTTCAAATAAAGGTGAAATCTGAGATTCTTACATCTTTAAAAGCCAAACTTGAGGGAAATACCAAATATCACAATTCTTGCTCTAAAAATCAGATGAAATATCAACATTATAATTGAAGCTACACAGATACTGACAGTGTTAAATCATCACGAAGTGCAGTGGCAGAAACAACCCTGGAATCTCACCAAAATTTATATAAATGCCTATTACAGTTTCAGAGGTCTATTAAAAAAACACATTTCATTTACATTTCATATAGTTAAGAGGAAAGGCGTGGGTTTCATTCTGCTGTAGGGAAACTTTAGGATTCAAAGGTGAATCAAATTTTTTATTTGCATTTCCTCAACTCTTGTGCCAAAGAAATGCTTCCAGCTCTCTATCACTCCTGTTTCTAATGTCTTATATTCAAGGCAGGAATAAGAAACATGGGAGAACTTACACAATTAATAAAGCAAATCTTTTCTGGTGACAGTTATGAATGATACCCAGATATACTTAGCAAAGTCAGACCTACCAGATTACAGTCCTAACAGATTTCAAAAAGGTCTAAAATCATTGCTTTCCCCAAGCTCTGAAACAGCAGTATGCAGTATTCAGTATCCCCCCCCTCGCCTCTGTCAGGCCAACATTTTCATGCCTGTGGAGGCAGCACACACTAAAAAAGAACCTCAAAACAAGGAATTAAAGATTCAAACTGGAGGGTCACTGCACTACTACTGTTGTAGTTAACCATAATTACCATCTCCCCGCAGAGCTTGTATAGAAAGCACAACAAGAAGGGGATATCAGCTCAAATATGTTGCATCCACAAGCTGATGACTCCTCTGAAGCCATTAGCAGCTGACAGGGCTTAGGGTGGTTTGAGGTTGCTCTAAATTCAATCCAAGCTGGCAAGATGTCAGTTGCAGGGCTACAGAATCAAAATAGGCCCCTTGACAGACCCCCTATGCCTCCCTGCTAATGGAGATCAGCTCCAGGGGAGGAGCTGGCTCATGGTATGTCAACTATGAAACTAAGAAAAATTAGAAAGTCTGGAGGATTTGTGCAGGGTGGAGGAAAAGGAGGGTTAAAAAAGGTGCTTCCAAGTTTCTCTTCAGAAACGCTCTCGCCCTTTACTGAGAAGTAGGAAACATTTTGTTTAACAAAAAATGAGTCTTCTGCACCTGACCTGATACAGCCTACAAGTGTGAGTCATTGTGTTGTGTTCTGTTGATAAAGAATGAGATAAATGCTGACATAAACATAACACCCGTTGTTCTATGATACAATGGGAACCAGAAAAAGATGATTTTGAAGAAAAGCTTATGCCTGCCAATTTGCTATCTCGCCCCAATTAAATCCCAGTTCTTCCCACAACATGTGAAACATATTTCCATACCACAAAGAGTATTCATTAAAATTATGTGGACTGGCTGTCTGGACCCAGCAGCTGAGGTTTCATAGCTCATAGCATCTCAGAGCAGCATTTTCCATAGAGGAATATGGTATAGGATTGAAGAAAAGGAAAGGATGGAGAAGCAGTTAGCATGCTTATCAAACTAGATCAAACTAGCTTTTTTTTAAAAAAAAAAAAACCAACAACAACAAAAAAAAACTTTAAGTATTATATCCAACTGCAAAACACTGCAGAATGAGCATATAACCAGAGTGATGTTATCCGGAATGTTAGGATGAAGGAGGAGAAGCAAAGAAAAAATACATTGAGGGAACTCAACTTGTTAAAGTTCTAGTAAGCATTGCCAGCTTTCTCTTTTCTTTCCCTCTCTCTTTTTTTTTCTTTTTTCTAGAGTCAGAGATAGATGTAATAAATTACTGTGAAAAAGGCTGAACTTCCACCACAAATTTTAGATGCATTTCTGAGCAAAATTCACTATCTGAAGTTTGAGGTACATGTCTTGCAACTCCCATGTCTGTGCTAAAATCTAAAAATTTGCAAAGTCAGTATTCTTCACTGATTCTGGAATAACTGAAAGTTAACTGATTTTTCATCTTCAGTAAATTTGGTAGCTAAAAGCAAATTAATTTAATAGCAAATAAATTTAATTTAAGCTAAAAGCTAAAAGCAGAATAAATTCTTGCACAATCACTAGCACTGTTCAGGTTGTAGACTAAGTGAATCTGCACAAGAAAAGAGGTCCAGAATAGGAGATTTTTTTCCAGCAAAATGCACTTACTATATCTGAAGTACAGAAGAGGGAGGAAGCAGAAGAAAACAGATACATTCAAACAGAAAGACCCAAATCCTGGTCCCCTGTGGGAAGTCCAACTGTTTAAAAAAAGATCTAGAAAACTTAATTTAAGTATTGCTTTTAAAATTAAGCACTGAGTTTCAAAATGTGCTTTCATGAACATAACGGCTTAATTTTCCTGTTCAACAGTTGAAATGCTCAGCTGGACATTTTTGTTATGCTGTTCCTTTAACTTCTCCAGACCTAGTGAAATCTAGCATAACGTAGCTGGTAACTTTCAGGACAGAACCAGTTATAAATGTAGGCGCCTGTGTGAAGGAAGCCTGTAGAGTCAGGATTAGAAAGGAAAGCGTGGAACGTGCATGTACAGACATGGTGCAAAATTGCTTCATTTAACACTGACAGATTTTTTATTTTTGCTGCTCAGTTGCTTGAGAAATTTTGTTTGTAGCTTACCATATTCCAGTCATGTAGCAGCAGCACACATATGCAAAAATATCAAACTGAGAGTAGCCTAAATACAGAGCATCAGCTACAATAATTCATAATATCAAGCCTTACATTAAATTTTTAAAGCTGCAGCTCTCATAATCAGACAGCTGCACAGGAATTTCAGCTTTCAGATGTATAGAAGTGGGTCCTTAATTTTACAATGGCAGAAGGAAGCTGAAAATATGAGATGAGACTACTATAAATGTTTGAAAAGCCAAAAGTAAACCTTAAAACCTTGGAATGCATGCATCTTATGTTTCTTGAGAAGAGAGGTGAGTCTATCATCGCCTCACTTTTTTGTGCATGAGATTGGCCGGACTGCAAGTGTCTCACCATCTTCTGCAATGCTCAATAAACAGAGAGCTCAAAGCTCAGAGGAAAGCAGTGGGCTAAGCAGCCAAGCTCATAATGAGTCGAACACATCAGCACTTATTTTTTGCATCAGGGTTGTCTAGTGGCTAAGGCAAAGGACTAGAGGGACTTCACAATACAATTTGGCATCATGTTCGAGACCCCAGGTTAGCTCTGAACAGGCTAGCACAATTTTCAGACAGGCTAATGAGCTTAGGTGTGGTGCCTGGCTGCTGCAGCCGCCCAGGTCGCAGGACCCTGGCCCAAGCCAGCAGGAGCTTGTCCACTGCTCCCCATTCACAGCACGCAGAAAGCCCCAAGGGTCTCCATGAGCACAGTGCTGGCCCTGCTATACTAGTTCGTTAGCGGCACTCATGAATTTTACCTTACAATTACCAGGAATGGAGAAACGAAAAGGTCCACTGGCAGAATCCAGTCAAAACAACCTCTAGAGGATGCCTCCCTGCAAGGCAATCGTCCTAGGCCCAGACACCACCAGAAACCTCTTTTCCTGATGAGCAGCCTGCAGGAGGAGGGAAGGGTTTGTGAAGGATGGAGAAGAAGGATGTTTCAGAGCCTTCCCAGATATGTGAGTAACTTCAGTTTCTCCTAATGCAATTTTTATCATTGTAGCCAAGAGTTCATGAACCCTGAGCTACATTTGAATAGATTTGGGAATACAGTTTCTTGTCTCAATCCAAAGCTATTTATTCAGTGACCTTCAGCTAGCTACATTTTTACCAGATTTTTTCCATCAATAAAATAGGCATAATATTTACATAACTCGCTGGCTTCTTTTCACTGCTTTTAATAAAAGAATTTGGGATTCTGAAATAAAATAGATACTACGGAAAGTGCACTTCTATATTGTAACCCAACCTTTCCTTTTGATAGCACAGGGAAGGTTTATCACTTTAGAAAACAAAATTTGTTAGAGACCAAGCTTCCAAGTCAGAAAAATACAAATATTTCTGCAAAAGTTTGTCAAGAAGATTGGGAATCAGCATTAATTTGGGAAATCATAGTACCTGAAAGAACAGAGTGCAAGCTTCACTTTTTTTCCACTTATTGTCATGGATCCCTCCTAATGTGTAAAAGTGAACAAAAGTCCAGAGTTCAGAAGTACTTCTTTTCCAGTCCTGCAGCCTAGTATCTATGAAAAGTTAACATCCCAGAGCCTGCAATGATAATGCCTCTGTATGTTGTACCTCTTATTTTCATCTGTCAATTAAGAGAACTCTTATGTATTTATAGAATCAATAAGACAGAAAAGCACAGGAGAAGAAACAAGAGAGTAGTGTGCCAAAAAGTTCAGCTAAATTTCTTGTTTTCCTTTGTTAGAGGATATCAATATATTCAACATGGAAGGGTTATTTTTAATGGGTCTCAACTGTACCTGCAATATTCCAGTAGCCATAAAGTACAGCACTTCACATACTTTTTGCAGGCTAGAGAAAGAAATCTAGAATCTGTTTTTCAATAAGGTTAAAGGGAAATTTTCAGTCTAAAAGATACTTTACATCGTCTTAGTGTGTATTACACAGAGAGCAAAGGATGCAAAAGTGTCTGTCCTATAAAAAAAAGTTGATATAAAAGACAAGTATAAGCAAGCCATTGCACACAGATCAGGGTCTTCTCTCACTGAATAGCTGCCAAAATAATTTATGTCATTATGTAACCCATCTTTCTAATCGATACTGAGAAAATGGGAGTAAGAGGAACATATGAAAAACTGGGGGATTTTTCAGAGAAAAAATAATCAAGCAATCTAATGAAAAATCATAACTGTTAAAGAACAGTATCCTGCAAACAAAGAAAAGGTTCTGGAAAAGAAATAGTTCACAAAGATATTTTTTCCAGAAACTCTCACTTCATTACCCTCATAAAAACTCAAAATTGCTGAATTACCTTCAACCATTGTGAGTCTGTTTATTTCCAGCTGCAAGTTGTATAGAAATGCAGTGTCCAAAACTTGGAATTTATTAAAAAGTGGTTAAAAAAATGTGAATTCCAGCCAGTAAAAAAGAAAAAGGGAGACTATTAAATGAGAAAATATTGTTGTTCTGACCTCTCTCAGCACCATAATTTTAGTCCGTTTATTTACAGAGACCTTAAAGAGACATGAGCTGAAAGAGATCATGCCTCAGTACTGCTGTCAACTATTGTTCTCATCTGGAGAACAGAACTTTATTGGGAAATATGTATTTCTCATGGTTGTTGCCTGGTCCTGAACACTCAGCCCATCCCTACACTCCTTTTTCAGGAGGGGGTGCCATGAGGAAAATGTGGGGGAAGGGAGAAAATAGGAAAGGGACAAGGGGGAGATTTAAACACGAAAATCTTGCTCTTTTGTTTAAATATACCATATATGTATTTCCCAAGAGTAATGAATTTAACTAGAACAGCTTTAGCACAGGAATTATAAACCAATTTTATAGGTCCAAAAATTATATCATGTAAGCTTCCAGTCTGGCAGTATCTTCTTACAACAGGCTTTACATTAAAAATGGGGCAGTAAAGCCAAGACATTGAGGAGGGCAGTCATTACCTAAAACACTCATTAGGTTTATTAACGGACTCAATCCTACAAAATAATGGGCACTTTCAGTCTCAAATAATTCCCCCCTCCAAGTTTGTACTTAAAAGCAATATGGTTTCATGAAGTTATTATGGTGTGCTCATTGCTTTAAATATTATTCCTTCCATTCAGAGATATGTTAATGCTGTAATTAATTACATGCTGTACACAGCAACTGACTTAGATGTATCTTCAAAAGCCAGGTGAAGATTAAAACTAAGATCTAGGTTTCTCAAAACTTCAAGTCTCCCCCAAAGACATTCACGTGTACACAGGCATTTTATCCATGGTATGGTTAATATTCTGTGAACTGTAGCCTATATCATAAATTAAAGAGAAAGTATAATTAACATTACTGTTGGAATTGTAACATCAGCATTTTTTGACCATGTGGCTTCAAAAACTCATTAGCTGAGGTTATAGCAGTTTTTGTAATCTACCTGCACTGTCATATGTAGCAGGAGACATGCTTCTGTTTTAAGGGTTTTAATCTACTTTTACAGATAAAAACATGAAAGATATCTCATGAAAGAGCTCTCTTTCTTCCGTTCTTTCTTCTCTTATTCTCACATAACCTCACTTCAAGGGGCTTTGTACCTTTTATCTTGGCACTGTTTCTCTTCCATCTTTTTTTCAGAATGTGTTTCCACTCAGCTTAACCTGCCTGTATTTTTTTTTCCTTCATCCCACTAGGCCTTTCCTTTTCTTTCTTTCTTTTTCCATTTGCCATCTTGATAGCCTGCTGCCTTGTTCTTCGTTTCCTGCAGGTTCTTCTGGCCTTTTTCTGGAAGCTTTTGCATACAACTCAATCAAGCGCTTGACTTTTGAGAGACTTGCCTGTGGCCCTACTGCTAAAAACTGAGGGGCAAATCTGTAGACTCCTAGCTCATCCCAGGCCTAGAGGGCATGCTCTAAACTTGAAATAATTGAACCAATTACATTTAAAATAGAACTGAAACCATCCAAAGCAAATAGACCTCTTAGTCTGGGGTTTCGGATTTCGCAGTTTTGTCACCAAGCATGGAAAACTAAGTTGAAAAAATTTTAGGATTCATACTTTGTGGAAGCAGACCCTCAAGTTCCTGCTTCAGTGCCAATGGTATGGTTGGTATTATGTTAGCAGTCAGTGTGGGGAGCAGCCCCACCCCTCCACCACAGAGCAGGCTGTGATAAGATTTCTACCTGTTCATCCCTTACGCACACACAGACTTCCTCAGAGAGGCTCCCTTCTCACTCCTTCTCGATGGGAGAAGGAAGATCAGCTGTCCTGCTTTCATATATTTCAATAGTTGGGACGTCTCAAGACTTCTTAGCTGAAGCACTACAAGAAAAATTATGCTTGCTATCATTCAAACAAAGAAGTTCTAGGATTCTCACAGAAGACAAACCCCATGAAATTTCTCACTTGCTTTCGAGACTGAAAGAACTAGATAAATTCATAACTGATCCCTGCAGAATGAGATGTATTTTATTTCATCTATCTCTATGACATAAGAAGCTCTCTAACCAGAAACCTTTTAGTAGATTCTTTCTCTAATTCAAGTCCTGCACAACCTGTGGAATCTGATTACGTTTGCTATGTTGTCTCAATACCTTAATCTTTCACCTTGTTTTGATGTTCATTATATCATTATGAGTCTTTGTAAAAATATTTTCCTCCACTTTTGTTCTGCCCTTACTCTTTTTTTTTCCTTCCACTTCACTCTTTTCTGTGTATATTGTCCAAAATTTTAGGGACGTTGTCATAAACGGAATCACAGAATCAGTAAGGCTGGAAGGGACCTCTGGAGATCATCTAGTCCAACCCCCTGCTCAAGCAGGGTCACCTACAACATGTTAGAGAGCACTGCATCCAGGCGGGCTTTGAATATCACCAGAGAAGGAGACACAAGCTTGCTGTCTGACACCATATCAAACAAACCACTCCTCTTTGACAAGAGCTTGGTGCAGTATGCCCAAACAAGAAAAGTAAAGACATGCAAACCAGAATATAGCTGAGAATACATATAGCACCCTCCAAAGGCTACACACCTTTTAGTCAACTTCATTAAAAAACATAATGAAGATAATTGTTCAAGTCATTCTGATATTTTTGGCACATAACAAGGGAAAGGAAACACATAAATGTGTTGTATGTGTTGTATGAATGTAGGTATTTACACATAGGTATGTTTCTGTGTGTGTGAGTCCATGTGTGTGCATGCACACGCACGCACAATCATGACAGGAACAAGAGAAAATTTCTGTGCCAGCAGGCTGAGTTACAATAAGTCCCCACAGGGCACTGTACCTTCACGACTAGAACCACAGATTTCTGACAAACAAAAAGATGACCTGTTAATTCCACCCTGATCTTTGTCCTTGCTTTGAATCAGAGCAAATCTCTTCCACAAAGACCCACTCACAAATTTTACAGACCTTATGAGGCACTGAAAGCTCTGAGTCTCCAAAGTAACTGATGAGAAAGATTAAACACTTTCTAATCAGTACATACGTTAAATGTCGTTCAGCTACACGTATTTTTTTCCAGTGCCTCCAAAGGGAGGACAACAGTTTGCAGATCTAACTCGAAATTTCCCATTTGCAAGGCAAAGTTAGATGAATTTCCACTGGATCATCATAACAAAAATAAAACCTGAACAGCTGAAGAAAAAGTATACGTGGGTGAAAAATCATTTTGTTATGGAGGACAAGATGCAACAAATGGAAATCATTTCGCAGAGTGTTATTTCTAAATAAAAACCAGCTAAGTACTTTCAGGGCTGTAATACAAGTAGTAAAAACACTTCATTTCACATACACGCAATATTTAAAGTATAAATGCTTGGCTTCACCTAAAACCTAAAATCTAGTAGAATTAAATCTTTTCAGTTTTACAAAACAAAATTTTAATTTAGTTTTAGATAGAATACGCACAACAGATGCATGTATTTGTGTTTGCACATATTTTTTGCATATCCCTTCCAGATTAAACATATAGCACACACAAAAATATGCTTGGCTGTGTGTCTCCAAGTATGTATTTTTGTTCAAAGCTGTTTTTTGCAGCACCAGAATTTAACCTCCTCTGCTTTGTATCTTCAGCTTCAGGTATGGTGCAGACAACAATAATGTGAGTTTTGTCACTTGGCCTTGTCAGAGACTCTAAGCTGTCAGTAGATCGTTGCCACATGGCTGTACCACTCTCTAGGGGAATGAGAGACATTAACTCAGTCAGCTCTGTTGTACTATATTAAAAATGTCAGTTTTATAAAACAGGCTGCAGTCCACTAGTGAGTGGAGCAGAAAGCAGAAGTTCTGTACTAACAAGCCTGGAAAAAGACTGCTTCCTGAGTGGACTCCCCTTGTCTGGTGGGGGTGATGGAGAAGCAGCCACACAATAATTGTGTCACACTGTGCGGTAGCAGACGCAGAGGTTTTATGATATAGAGCAGTATTAGGGTTGAACTCTGATATGGTAAATTATGGGGAAAATTATGGATTAGTCACAGTAAAAATGTCAATAGCAATAGGAGTTATAGTTAAAAAGACCTACATAAAGTCCTAACACGTGAGATGTGTTTGAGCCCAAGTTACTGGTTTAGACCACCTACAGTTACAATCCTTATTTGTTTATACAACGTTCTTTATGGGACTACGTCGATGAATGGAGGACAATACCCTACCTCAGAGAATTTACAGTGTAAAATGCCAGCCTTGACATAGGACTCTGTTCAGCTATAAAGGCCTAAAAGGCAGGAACAATCCTGTTAGATCCATCTAGCCCTTACTTTAGCTCACGGAGCCTTTGTTGTTTCAAAGCTCATGAAGTAGTTAAGAACGAGATGTTGTTGTGGGGGACAGGAGGACAGAGGACAGGAAAGAAGCACCAAGCAGGAGACACCCTTCAGAGATCGCAATCAGGCTGGCTGTACTATTCTCAGAACCAGAGCAGGGAGAGGATTAGTAAATCGGCAATCACTCAGCCGTCTTGGCTAGTCCTGAGGCTGCTCTCATTTACGTATCAGACCAACCCGATGCACGGGATCATAGCTGTGTAAAAACACTTACGCTTCCATCCCTGGGGACACTCAGAACAACTCTTCCTTGCTCTGTAATTTGATTCTAATCTACCAGACTAACCAATGGCTCCAGGAGGCACTGAAAATAAAGCTAACAGTAGAGAGAGATACAGAGGTCTTCTTTAGAAGATGAACTCTTTATTAAAAGAGTGAAAAAAACATGCATGTCAGCTAGTGGAGGGTTTTCTTTTTTTCCCCCTCTTTTTTTTTTTTTTTTTTTTTTTTTAATGGATGAACTAACTCCTTGTGGAAGGAGTTTGTCTTTCTCATGTTTGGAAAGTCCTGCTTTATGACATTACCGCATGCTAAATAAAAAGCTAATATAACTTTTGGGGGATAAAGAAGAAAGAGCAGCTGGATAGGTGAATCTTGTGTAAGAGTTAGAGCTCACAGCTCTCTACCTATGCATGACACAGCTCACTGCGAAATCTGTATGATAGGGAGAGCATATGCTTTAACAAGAATCTCAACTTGTGAAATATTCATGTCATCAGATAACCTGACAGCTACAATTTGAGTGGCAGCATATGACAAAGTCAATGTTATGACAAACTGTTCTTTGTAATGGGAATCTTAATGACAGAATATTTCTATTTAAGTTCTACTAGCAGTTATATTGGTAGCATTAGTATTAGAATAAGCTCTATTCCAAGGAGTTTGACATATTTTCACTGCCTAATTCAAGGCAGAATGGGCAAAAAAGAGACCTGATGCAATTCAGTGTTGAGGTTCTTTTTCCTCTCTTAAAAAGGCATTCATTTTGTTTAAACATCATCGCAAGAAAAATATCTGGAAAACTAGGTCTAATGCCATTCTTGCGATGATGTTACTTTTACTTTCTAGGGTTATTTTTCAAAGGTCAGGACTGGTAACTGCACTGGATCTGGAAGACATGCTTTAGAATATAATGACTGTTGCTCATTAAAGCAGCTGATATTAGCAAAAATATATTACTAATGCCTGAAACACACTAATACCTGAAATATGGAAAACATACAACCATTTGAATGCCTTAGCAGCATTGTAGTGAGGAATATACAAAGAGATGATGTTCAGAATGCCTCCAACTGTATACAAAGGGTCTCTCAGACTGCTGTCGGAAAATATAAAGGCCTTTTTCTCGGTACTCTGTCCCAGACTTTCAAAAATTATTGATGTAGTGAAAATACTATGAAAATTTTAGGAGTAATACTTTTCCAATCTATCGCTGGATTTTGGATTTTTCTATTATTCACTATGGGGCAGTCAGCCTTTCTTCAAGACAGGGACTGAGAACTCATTCTCTAGTGCAAATTGGATTGTCACACCACTTCAGCAGATAAGAGTTTAAGGATAAAATGTGCCTATTATTACGTCATAGGAAAGAAAAGAGTATGGGCATTTGAAAAGAGGAAGAGAACCAGACAGCATCCCATGGCTCCTTTTCCTTCACACAAATTTCCATGCCCTTTCTCAGAGGAAAGAAGTGGTCTAGTAGCACTGCCTGCAAGACACATGCCATTTAATGCTCAGTATACCACATGTATTCTGTGACTTGTTCAGTCTATATTGTTGCTGTACTTAACTGCCATTATTTGTTCATTTCATCCTGCTAAAATGCTGATTATTTGTTCTAAAACCTTCCTGAGTAGATAGTGTCACCTTTCTCTAGATATCTTAGCCTTCCCCATCTCGCTCCTCACCTGAACAAAGTTCAAGGAGACCATCAATTCCTTCCTACCTCTTCCTTAAAAAGGCATCGTTTGCATTATTGCCCTCAGAAAGTTTTACTTAGGCAGACAGTAGCGAAGGCTAAAAGGCTCCTTTCCACAAGAGTTAAAGCAATACAGCTCTGCCAGGTGGACCTCAGGAAACCTTCAAACCTAGAGAAATATCATTATCTACATCTTGTGTTCTCTGATGTGTTACCTCTAGAGAGACCCTCTGAATCACGCTGCAAATAGGAAAGGAATGGAGAAAAAGTGCACATACAGGCAGTTTAGGGGAAGATTTTCAAATTAGAGGTTGGTTAGAGATAATACGTGTGAGTTTATTATTATCTTCTCCTTGCTAATCACAGGGAGCCATGCAAGCTGTAGGAAGGCCTTACATGGATTAATGTAAGAGAATCTCTTTATCTTTCTCTTGATCAGATACCTACTAAGAAAAAGAAAAAGAAAAAGAAAAAGAAAAAGAAAAAGAAAGAAAGAAAGAAAGAAAGAAAGAAAGAAAGAAAGAAAGAAAAAGTCTTGTTTCTATTAAACATTTCTCTCTGTCTAAAGCCTGCATTTTGATCTGGATCTTGAAAGGTTTATGAAAGTCACCTGCCAGTGCTTTGAGGTACTTCACTTGTGTCTCCAGTTGTTGTCCGTCATACAAGTCAAAAAGAGAAGTCATCTCATTCCAGAAAAAGTAGAAAATACAATTGGAAAATGCCAGAAATGTGTGGCTTCAGGGAACTGTATTCAATACTTTTTACGCAAAAGAAAAGGATTTTTTTCACAAACCATCTCCTCTTTCTTAGCTCGTATACACATGTGCTTCTCTTGAAAGAAGTTACAGCAAATAAAACAGGATAAAACTGGAGCACAGATTTCATCATTTGCTTGAAGGGATTTAATGTTATATAAGGACAATTAGGGCCAAGAATAAAAATAAAGAGCTATCTTCTTAAATTAGAGAGATTTCTTCTTAAACAAAAAACATGCAGTGAGCATGCATCCTCTAAAGAGGATGTCAATATGGTTTAAATTGGTCAACAAACAGAATTTACAGGAATAAGGACTGAGAATCTTTCCCCCATCCTCACCACCCACCCTCAAAATTTCATTCCAAACCAAACCGCTGTTTTAAATGAAAAGCATTTTTTCTCATCAAGATTAGTATATTACTATTAAGTTGTTTATTAAGTTCACTACTAATAAAATTATTTTGGAAACCTGCTGTGGTCCCTAGAGTAGTCTAAAATATTCTAT
This sequence comes from Rhea pennata, assembly GCF_028389875.1. Lineage (NCBI taxonomy): Eukaryota > Metazoa > Chordata > Aves > Rheiformes > Rheidae > Rhea > Rhea pennata. Next base: position 19,870,929 of record NC_084702.1, read on the forward strand.
TCCAGGATGCTTCAGGAATGCTGGCCAACTGCAAAACTGCAGTGAGAGGGGAAACTTCTGGCACCCCCGCATGTACCACAGGATTTTCTCCCCAGGGAAGCTGTTCAAGAACATGATGTATTGAAAAAGCAATACCACGAGTGCTGTGGAATACAACTTTTCATTCAGGCCTTCAGTGGGATTTTTAGTTAAAATGACCACACAGGATTCCTAGATTGAAGACAACAGTGTCCACTGATTATGATATAAACTATGAAATTATATTTAACAAGTATTCTTTTGGCAGACATAATACTATTTGGTAATTTACGGGAGTATGTCTGAAGCTATGGAACTTCATGTCATCCACAAACTCAATAAAAAGATAAGTGTGTTTGTTCTTTAAGGAGCAGTTATGGGAAGACTGTTTCCAACCTTCTTCACCTAAAAAGATTCTAATGTAACCTCTCTCAAAGACAGTCAGACCAGAAGGTGTTGATGTTTACTAAACTTGTCTGTATCAGCTAGATTTCTAGGCCAGAAAATTGAGCTGAAAAGTTTGAGAACAGTACGCCCTTTGAGATTTCTGCTACTTCCCGAGTCTGAACAGTCTAATAACATAAGGAAAACCAAGTTTTCCCTGAGTGGTTTTGGCACTTTAATTGCAGATCCAATGCAAACCAGAGACTAAAGAAGAGGATGAATTAATACAGATACTTATGTGTAAAGCCATATGCCTTTTACCTCTGTTAAAGTAAAATTTGTACTCCAAAGTATATATATGCAGTATATGACATCTTTCTAAGAGTCTTTTCTCTTACAGTTAATTTTTTTCACCTAATTCCCTGTTCAATTTCAAGTAAGTAATTCTAACATATTCTGCTTTATCACAAAATGCTTTGATTGTCTTCATTTAGGAAGAAATAATTTATCACCTGTAACTGGA